>NC_134871.1:34759829-35019829 GCF_049852395.1 Peromyscus maniculatus bairdii
GGCCAAGACATTATTAGTTCCATATCTCACATTGTGGGAACTCATATGAGATACAATGTAGAGGGTAATGTTGGATAAACAAAAATCTTAGGCATCTTAGCACACAAAATTCTCAAATGAAAAAAAAAAAGAGAAAAGGAAGATGTTCAATTATAGGAAACAGAAGATCTCTACTGCTAAGGTAGGGAAAGTCCCAAGCAAAGCATTTGTTTGTTTATTTATTTGTTACTTTTTAATGATTCTTTGTATATTTCACATCACGCACCCTAACCCCACTCATCTCTTCACTTGCTTCCATCCTCTGCTCTTGCAACCTCCCCCGACAAAACAAAATTTAAAAGTAACCTTCCCTAAACAAAACACACACACACACACACACACACACACACACACACACACACACACACACACCCCTCACTGTGGAAGCTGTAATGTGGCTGTGAGTCACAACAGTATACCCTTTAGTACATATATCTTTACTTGTAAGTGTTCATTGCAATGAGTCATTGGTCTGGTCTGAAGCCTCTGGCTTATGCTACACTATGGATTCTGGGCCCTTGCTGGGGCTCCTCTTGGATATCCTGTTGTTGTCCTGTGTCATGGAGATCTTGTATCTTTGGATCTTCACGTCCAACCTTTTCTCACGGTCCAGCAGTTCATAGATGAGGTGGATGTTGGGGTTGGCTACCTCATAGTCCTGGTTCTGGGACTGGGTGGTAGCTGGGTTGGTCAGCCCACCAGTTTTCCCTCATCCTCACCACCCAGGCAAGCTCTCTAGCACTGCCCCAGCTAGCTTACCCAATATAGCAGGCAGCAAGGAGAAAGGCTAGCTCTCCTGCTCTCACATCCTAGGCTTGGCTCACCAGCACTCACACTACCAGGGCCAGCTCTATTGTTTTGCCCAGGCAAAGTGCAGGGCCCACTCTCTGGATTTCATTTGGTGAGGGACAGGGCCAGATCTTCAGTTCTCATGCCCACAGGCTCTGCTCACCCCCACCGCTGCCAAGAAGGTCAGCTCCGGTGTGCCTGCTCTTGCTCTCCTGCCTGCTGCAGCTAGCAAGGGCCAGGACCAACTCTCTCACTCTTGAGTCCCCGGGGCTAGCTCTCTTACCTGATGCAGATGGCAAAGGGCAAGGGGGTGGAGGGCGTTTTTTTCCTCACTCATGCTCTCACCCTGTCTCTTCCCCCGCAGCACCCCCCCCACCCCGGGCATCCCCACCAACACTCCCACCTGCATTCCCACCAACAGGGTAAGCTCTATTGTGCTGCCCCAAGAAGGTACAGGGCCTGCTCTTCTGAGTGCTGCTGCCAGTGGGGTCAATGCCAATTCTCCCACTCTCATGACCTCAGGGCCAGCTCAACAAGGGGCAAGAGATGGGGTCAATGCTCCCTCTCTCACTCACCTGTGCCCCATCAATGGGGTCAGCTCTGCCAGACTTCCTGGACTAGGTGGAGGGCCTATTCTTCCACAGTGCTGCAGCCTGTTAGGAGCAAGATCAGCTCTCCCACTCTTATGACCCTGGGACCAGCTTTTTCCACCTGGTGGCAGGGTGGAGAGGCTAGGGGCAAGGCAGGGTTAGCTCTCTCGCTCCTGCCACCATGTGACAGACTGTGGGGCTAGCTCTTTAACTCTCACATCTTCAGGGCTGGCTCACCTGCGCCCCCTTCCAGCAGGGACAGCTCTACTATGATGCCTTGGGGAGATAGTGGTCATGTCCTAAGGAAACTAGAAAACTTTTGTCATGCAATCTCTGTGTAATGGGAAAGTTCCTGGCTAGAATAGTCTGTGAAGCTGGACTGTATCAGCCAGCAGCCTTGAAGTTGTTCTGAATGCAGAACTCTGAGGAAACTGCAACAGAGGCACTCTGAGAGGCTGGATCACTTTGGCTACCCATTTTCATGGGTGTCTGGTCCTCTTGCTCTGAAAACATACAAACTTTCAAAGGTAATATACATATCTGCATTAGCACAAGTATAAACTGTCCGTTGTACACAAGCCAGCCAAAGATGATTTTCTGTTTTATGTTTGAGCAGGTGAAAGACATCTTTCAACTTTGTAAGTTTGTTTGGACTGTATAACTAAATCTCTCTCCATGCCATATGAAAGAATGGCATGTACTAATAATTCATGAGCTGGGGCTATTGAGTGCAGTTCCTGGTTAAAAAATGCAGTAGAGCTTGTCTCTCTTGGACCAAGGAGAGGGTAGGGCATCTGTCAGATCCCTGGGTGGAGGGTCTAGCTCCCACCCCACCCCCTACTTAGCAATTTAAAGTTTGGCTCATGCTTCAGAGAATTCTGCAAGTATGCAGCTGCAGGCACTTAGCAAAGCAGTTTCAGATGGAAAAAAAAACAAAAAACCTCTAAACAGGTTACAGTGTGTTTAAAAACACTAGTAGGCTTAAGAAAAAGAAAATGAGTAGAGACAGTAATAGAAAAAATAGTTTAAAAGTAATAAAGTATCATCTTTAAAGAAAGAGTAGTAATATAAAAAGGACACTCCACACAAGGATGGGAAATACACAGAGAGTCCAGATCCTGTATGGCGTCTTGGTGATTTTGAATTTTTTAAATGCTGATAAGAAAATTACAGCTACTGAGAGACTGCTGAATTAAACTAGCATAGGTACTTAGGAAGGCCTTAACTTTAAAAAATGGAATTAAAAAATGAATTGCGTTGGGAAAGAGATGATGCTTTTGTTTCCATAGGAAATGAGAGGCTGTGGTTGATAGAGATCAGGTTTGATCAGGGGAGACCTCCTGAAAATCCTGGCTACAGATATAAAGAAATAAACCTAAAAACAACAACAACAAACTGTAGGACAGGTGACATATATGCTGATCCCTGGACAATGCATCCTTGTGTTAACGCAGATGTGTATGTTATCTTTGAAAGTTTGTGTGTTTTCAGAGCAAGTGGACCAGAGCAAATGAAAATGGGTAGCCCAGGTGATCCAGCCTCTCAGAATGCTTCTGTTGCAGTTTCCTCAGAGTTCTGAATCCAGAACAACTTCAAGGCTGCTGGCTGATACAGTCCAGGTTCACAAACTATTCTAGCTAGGACTTCAGATAAGCCTTGTATTTTCCCATTGTATAGAGACTGGACAACAATTGTTAAGGCTAGTTTTCCCATGACTTGACCATTATCTCAATTTTCTCAGGGTTCCTTAAAGATGCCATCACAGACAACAGGAAGCAGTGTAGAGAATACAACACTCACATTCCCAAGAGATGGGGTGGGTGGGTTGTTGGTCATTTTGTGGGTTATGGATGTTTGTCATTGTTTAGGGGGATTGTAGCTGAATTTCTAAACAGTCTTTTAAAATAAAAAAAATATGGAGCCAAATATAGGGGTGAAAGCCTTAGAGATCAGGGAAATAGTGAGAGCCACCAATCAACC
The DNA here is from genome assembly GCF_049852395.1 of Peromyscus maniculatus bairdii. Classification (NCBI taxonomy): domain Eukaryota; kingdom Metazoa; phylum Chordata; class Mammalia; order Rodentia; family Cricetidae; genus Peromyscus; species Peromyscus maniculatus. The sequence goes on from NC_134871.1 coordinate 34,763,228, forward strand.
TTAACTCTGCAACTCCAAAAAGTGGGCTACTTCCTGGCTACCCATGCCTTTATTGCCTTGTTGTTCTGCCTTCTCATTGGCTCTTAGCCCAGCTACCTCACTTCCTTGCCATGTCTGTCTGTACAGACCTCCAGGTCTCTATGGTTGGTACTGGGATTAAAGGCGTGTCTCACCACGCTTGACTGTTCCTTAGTGTGTCCTTGAACACACAGAGACCCTGCCTGCCAACTGATGGGATTAAGGGTGTGTGCTACCACTGCCAGACTTTTGTGTGAATGGCTTGTTATTTTCTCTGTTCTTCAGGCAAACTTTATTTATTAACATACAAATAAAATATCATTACATTTCAGCACAAATAAAATATCAACACAGGGGATACAGAAATATAGGTTAAAAAGACAACTATTAACCTTGAATATTTTACATTGATATGAATTTTGGTATATTGATACAAATTTAAAGTTAATTTTGTTATACTGAATGTGTGTTTCTGCTCTTGTTTGGGGTATTGAGCTTATACAGCCCATTTAAAAATGTAATGTATAATTAAGAAATTCAGGTTAGTAGTTAGTCATCCATAAGAATCAAACTTAGTTAGGTATGTTTTCAAAATTAAACAGATTTATTTTAAAGAGACCTTCTTCAAATGCTTCAAAGACCTACAGAATATGGCATTTAATATGTTTAGTAACATAAGGCTTTTCTTGACAGTAAGACGCATCTGTTCCTGGCAGTACCAATTTACTTTAGAGAAGATGATGGTCATCGAAAAAACTCTATATGGAATTTGCTTTCATTGTGGCAAAGTTAGCTACTAGGCAAAGAAACTACTCTTGACTTGACTGCTGATAGTATGCTGTATAAACTAGAAAAACAGGGCCCAAAGGAAAAAGACTGCCAAATCAAGACAAGGCAGGAAAGTCCTTCAAATTTCCTGCTTCATAGAAATATCTGCCAGATATTCTAGGCCTGTAGGCCAAAGATGGGTACCCCCAACATTGCAGAGAAACCTTTGATGGCTATCCAGGGAGCCAACTGTCTCCATCGTTTTTGAAGTGACTTGCACTCAGCTTCTCTTTACTCAGGTGATATTATATCCTCCAGGAGTCTTTGATAAAGTTGAAGAGTAGATAGTTATAGTTACAGTTTTCCTTAGTTATGATAGAAGGTAAATTAGGTACAGAGCTTTGGACTCATCAACATAGGATAAATATTGGAGTATTTTCTCTAAATTTTTCAAATACAAATGGACTGGACATTATGAATGTAATATCCTTACTTGATAATTGTTATTGTTGTAGATAGCTTTACTATGTTAAAGCTAAAACCTTCCTTTTTATTTAGACAAAAAATGGAAAATGTTGTGGAATATTATTTTAACTATGTAAAGATGTGTTACATTTAATTATGCTGCATTTGTCTAACAATGTAAGATGTGTTACTTTTGTTTCTGCTGCATTTGTTTAATTATGTAAAGATGTGTTGCATTTGTTTCACCTTGCCTGCCTAAGGCACATGATTAGTCTAATAAAAAGCTGAACAGCCAATACCTAGGCAGAAGAGGGTGAGGTGGGGCTGTCAGGCAGAGAGAATAAGAAAAGAAAAAGCCTGGTACACTCACCTTTCATTGAATTCTTTTTTTTTTTTTTTGCAGCAAATAGTGACTATTACCGAGATCCACAAGTGGTCAAAATGCAAAGTAAGGTACTGTGGGGTGCCCAGTCCCAAGTATAACATAAGCCCTACTCCTAAGACTCAAGGAACACAACAGAAAATGGAGGGGAAGGATTATAAGAGCCAGAGGACCAGGATATCTGTTTTAAGACAGTGTCTTCTACATATGACAGGGACACTACCCATAAAAATCTCAACAGTGTAGTTGTCTAAAAGTGACCTGAACCATGACAACAGCAGCTAAGAAGCCAAATAGATGGTAAAACTATCACAAAGTACTACTCCTGAAAGAACTATAGGTTGCTAAGATTGTCAAAATTAGTTTTCTTTGGGGGTGAGACCCTGGTAGGTTATCTAATCCAAAGTAGTCTGCCCTTTATACATAGGAGCAACACTAAATGGATTCAGTAGGCACGCGTGCATGCGCGTGCGTGCGTGCGTGCGTGCGTGCGTGCGTCCGTGCGTCCGTGCGTGTGTGTGTGTGTGTGTGTGTGTCTTTATGCGTAACAATAATAATTATAGAAGAGGTCATGAATCTGAAGGGAAGTGGGAGATGTGGGTGGGGTTGGAATGCGCAGGTGGAGGTATGGAAAGTTATGTAAATAAAGTATTCATGTATGAAATTATTTTAAAATTAACAATTCACTTTAAAATGTTAGGGAAAAGACTTCTTTCTCATGATATCCTCCTTTCTAGGAAGGAATTTCACTAGAATAAAATCTCTGGACTTTCCTCTATTCCTTTTATCTGTCCTCATCTTCACTTCTGCACATCAGGACTGGCCCTTTTCACTGGTAAGTGCTGTATTTTGAATGTAAAATGTCCCTCATAGTCTCATTTGTTGGACCATGTGGTCCACAGGTTGTGGTGGTGTTCTGGAAGGCTGTGAAACCTTTAGGAGGTGAAGCCCTTTAGGAAGAAGTAGATCAGGAGTTCTCTTGAGGTTTTGTATCCTGGTTGTACAGTCTGCTTTCTGTGGATATGTCATGACTGTGTCATGTTTCTTCTGCCATGCCATCCCTTTCATGGAAGATTATAAAACAAAATAAGCCTTTTCTGTCTTAAGTTGACTATTGTTGGGTATTTGGTCACAGCAATGAGAAAAGTAGTTAGAATGAAAAGTGTGAAAAAAAAACAAAACAAAACAAAACAACAACCAAAACCTTGCCATGTGTGGCTTATTTTATCCTGGATCTTCATACGATGTCCACTTGCTTGAGAGAAGTGTTCTGACCTGCTCTTTCCCTACTAAGAAGCTATCCCAACAGAGCAGATTCTGCCTTCCACAAGGAAAGCCTGCCAGTACAAGAGCCAAGTACATTTTAGAAATACGTCATGAGCTCATTTGTCTGCTCACTGTCAAAACTATTTGAATTCACAATGCAGCCAATGTGACAATCTTCATGCTTCACCTTGAATCCTCAGTTGGTCTTAATACATTGACTGAAAGTCAATGAGCATGTGTAGGGGACTGTGTTTGATTTGCTGTGGGATACTGAGAAGGTTACATCTATTCCTTTGGCTTGAGATGAATAAGATGTGTATAAGGGTAGATTAAGATCATCTCTAAGGTATCTTCCAGTTTTGACCTACCATTGTGTACTCTGAACACTGGGGAGGTAGCACTTCTGTTCCCTGTCAGAATGGCCTCTGCACATCATAGTCATTATCCATTTATTATGGCTATGTGTGTGGAAATGGATCTCCAAATAATGTTGCCATATATGGGACTAACTCATTACTAATCTGAGTGTCAACCCAGCTGTAGCTGGTGACATTGAAATAGAGCAAGGCTCATGCTGTTTCCAGGTCCTCTACTGTTTAGATACTTTTGATGATGAAGATTCTGATTATCTCTTTATTTTTTCAGAAAAAGAATGAAAATGCTGCTAAAATCTTCTAGTGATTTCTATGTGAAGTCGGTTGTATTTAAGGAGCACACCTTTCAGTTTAAAGTCTATCTTTCAATTAATAATTATTCTCAGCTGACATTCCTGCCTCTAGTCATTGTCATTTTGTGGTTTTTCTCTCTGGCTTTATATTACTAGTTGTCTATCACTTTAATCCCATTTATATTTCCAATCTCCATCGCACCTGGGTACCTTGGCAATCAGCTTTTGTATTTTCACAGGAAGCAGATTGAGAGAGGCAAAGGAAGTGTCAGCACTAAATGAATCATGCACTAGCTTCAGCATGTATGTTTGAGATAGTTTGGAATGTTACATATTTTTTTAAAGGAGCTCTAAGATTTTGAGAATTTTTCCTTTGCATACAACTTTTCAGTTAAATATCTCCCTTTATGATCACACAGAGGTGTTGCGGTGACAGAAACATGAATGTGTCTCAGTATAAAGACACTGTAGGAGGTAGGCCTTCACTTGAGGATCTACCTTTATAGTTCTGACAGCAGGAAGAGGGGAGAGAAGAAGAAAGCAAGCAGCATTTAGAGAATCCTATGTATGGTATATAAACCATGTTGTGCTTTACAACTTTTACATGAGTTGAAAATTATGTTAAAATGAAAAGAAGTGAAAGAAAAAAACACATGTCTTTCTAGGCAATGTTTTAGGGAAAACTGTGCTTATACTGGCGGGTTTCTGATGGAGGCAGTTAAGGAGTCTTCTCCCTGGATCAGGTTACAGAGGTCTCGTTTAAGATATCTTGAATGTCTATTGAGCATGATACCCATTTGGGTTTCATTCAGTAGAGAGATAGAACACTGGAGTAGTTGTTGGAAAAGAGAGTGCTACTACTTTCTCATTCTGTATTTTCTATTCCATTTTCTGATACTACCACCTTCCCCTTGCAGATATAAATCTCTAGTTGAAAATATATTTACATATTCCTTCATTCATCTGTCTACTGATTTCTAAAAACTTTCTCTAAGGAGTATTTTGAATTCTCTTACACCTGTCACATGCTTTCATTTTTTCATGAGTGCAAATTCAGTCATCTCCTGGGAGCTTACCTACTGTAGTGTTTACCTTCTCTTCAGTTCCATGTGCAGCAAAGTTGGTCCTCCTAAAATAGGAACTTGTGGCTCATATTATTTCTCAAAAACACCAAGGAAGTTTATACCTGGCTATCTACATGTAGAACAAAAGTAGTTCTGTGTATCTTACCCTGCACAAATGGATAAGAAACTTGAATTTGACTTTGAAACTGTTACAAGGATATACATAAAACAGTTCAATGTCTGGTCATTTCTGAAAGGATTGTGACAACACAAAAACAATTCCCAAAACTGACAAATGGGAGTAGATGGAATTAAGTTTCTCCTGAATAGATAGAAACCAGTCACTAAAGCAAGGAGACAAAGTACAAAATGGGAATTAGTACTTCAGACAGGGTACTAGTATCTAGAATATGTTATTAACAGCAAAGTTTAAACACAAATAACCAAGTCATCCAAACAATAAATAAGCCATTGACCCAAATTGGTTGTTGTCAAAACAAACTAAAAATATTTGAAAATTGTTCAACATCCATAGCTTTCAGAGAATTGCAAATGAAAACTGCCTTTTGATTCCATGTCACCACAGTCAGAATGGTTGTCATCAAAAAAACCAAAGGCACTGGCAGTGGTGGCACAGGCCTTTAATTCCAGCACTTGGAAGGCACAGGTAGGTGGATCTCTGTGAGTTCCAGGCCAGTCTTGCCTACAGAGTTAGGATATTCAAGGCTACAGAAAGAAAATATGTTTTGGAAAAAAATAAAGGGAATTGCGAGAGGAAGGAAGGAAGAAAGAAGAAGAAAGAAAACCAAGAGCAATAAATACAGAAGGTATCTACATCAGACTCCATTCTCCCAAGGCTCAGAGATCATTCTGAAGAGGAGAAAAAAACTGTAAGATCCAGAGGTGGTAAATGAGTAGAGGAAGACAGTCTTCAGGATATAGAAGCTGATGCACATATAAAAACTCACAGTGGTTGTGACATCATGTGTATGATCTGCACAAGCCGAATCTTGACAAAATTCCTAGGCTAGACAGAGGAGTTGGATATTAAGTCCTACCCCTAACTAAGAAGCTATTGGTAGTTGAAGTTGCTGGGAAAGAGTCAGTTTTCTGTAAGAGTGTTGCCTTGGTAGCTCTGATCATGTTTCAGTAGAAGGTCACACATCCAAAAATTTATGGGCAGCACAAATTTTACTTGACTTTTTTTTTTAACTAAGGATATAAACATAGGTGGGTAGGGAGCAGAGATGGACCTGAAAGAAGTTGAGAGAGAGGGTGAATATGACTAAAACGCTCAAAGAACTACTAAAAATTAGAGAAAAAAAGTGGAGATAAAGAAACCTTATATCCTGCTGGTGGGACTGTAAATGGTTATATTTACTGTGAATGTCAAAGTGGTGGTCCTTTAAAAAACTAATGATTCATGTGGCCTAGTCACGCCACTCATGAGTGTATAACTGATAGACTCAACATCAACATATCATGATATACTTGCAAATATATGTTCACAGACAAAGGCATTTTGTTGTTGTTGTTGTTTTCTTTCTCTCTTTTTATTATTATTATTATTATTATTTTATTTTACAATACTATTCACTTCTACATAACAGCCACAGATTCCCTTGTTCTCCCCCTTCCCGCCCCCCTCCACTTCCCTCCAGCCCACGCCCCATTCCCATCTCCTCCAGAGCAAGGCCTCCCCCAAGGACTGAGATCGACCTGGTAGACTCAGTCCAGGAAGGTCCAGTTCCCTCCCAGACTGAGCCAAGCATCCCTGCATAAGTCTCAGGTTTCAAACAGCTAACTCATGCAATGAGCCCAGGACCTGGTATCACTGCCTAGATGCCTCCCAAACAGATCAAGCCAATCAACTGTCTCACCTATTCAGAGGGCCTGATACAGTTGGGGGCCCCTCAGCCTTTGGTTCATAGTTCACGTGTTTCCATTCATTTGGCTATTTGTTCCTGTGCTTTATCCAACCTTGATTTCATCAATTCTCGCTCATATAAACCCTCTTCTTTCTCACTAATTAGACTCCCAGCGCTCCACATGGGGCCTAGCCATGGATGTCTGCATCTAGATTCCTCAGTCCTTGGATGGGGTTTGTGGCACAACTATTATGGGGTTTGGCCATCCCATCACCAGAGTAGGTCAGTCCCGGCTGTCTCTCGACCATTGCCAGCAATCTTTTGTGGGGGTATCTTTGTGGATTTCTGTGGGCCTCTTTAGTACTTTGTTTCTTCCTTTTCTCATGTGGTCTTCATTTACCATGGTCTCCTATTCCTTGTTCTCCCTCTCTGTTCTTGATCCAGCTGGGATCTCCAGCTCTCTTTCCCTCGACCCTCACCCTTCATTGCTCCCACTCATGTCCAGGTTGTTCATGTAGATCTCAGCCATTTCTCCATCATTCGGTGATCCTCGTGTCTTTCTTGGGGTCCTATTTTCCAGGTAGCCTCACTGGTAATGTGAGTAGCAGTCCAGTCTCCTTGTTCCACATCTAGTATCCTCCTATGAGTGAGTACATACCATATTTGTCTTTCTGAGTCTGGGTTACCTCACTCAGGATGATTTTTTTCTAGATCCATCCATTTGCCTGCAAACCTCATGATGTCATTATTTTTCTCTGCTGAGTAGTATTCCATTGTGTATATGTGCCACAATTTATTTATCCATTCTTCAGTTGAAGGGCATCTAGGTTGTTTTCAGGTTTTGGCTATTACAATCAATGCTGATATAAACATAGCTGAGCAAGTGCTCTTGTGGTATGATTGAGCATTCCTTGGGTATATGCCCAAGAGTGTTATAGCTGGATCTTTGGGGAGATTGATTCCCAATTTTCTAAGAATTTTATTTCCAAAGTGGTTGTACAAGCTTGCGTTCCCACCAGCAGTGGAGGAGAGTTCCCCTAGTTCCACATCCTCTCCAGCATAAAGTGTCTTCAGTGTTTTTGATCTTCGCCATTCTGACAGGTGTAAGGTGGTGTCTCAGAGTTGTTTTGATTTGCATTTCCCTCATGATTAGGGATGTTGAGCAATTCCTTAAATGTCTTTCATCCATTTGAGTTTCCTCTGTTGAGAATTCTCTGTTTAGTTCTATTTATCCCATTTCTTAATTGGACTGTTGGCCGTTTTGATGTCTAATTTCTTGAGTTCCTTATATATTCTGGATATCAGTCCTCTGTCAGATGTGGGGTTGGTGAAGATCTTTTCCCATTCTGTAGGCTGTCGCTTTGCCTTGTTGACCGTATCCTTTGCTCTACAAAAGCTTCTCAGTTTCAAGAGGTCCCATTGATTGATTGTTTCTCTCAGTGTCTGTGCTACTGGTGTTATATATATATATATATATGAGTTTTTGTTGTTTTCTTATACGTAGACTCTAAACTTAAATGTATGCACATACATACATAAACACATGCATATTTCTATATGTATGTAGATCATGAAATTGGAATAAGGATCATAAGAGGGGAGGGAGAAAGTGCCAAGGAGGGAGGAGGGAGGATAGGAGAGGGTAGCATAATACACATGAAGTGAAAGCAGAGGTGAGCGATACTTAGGGCCAGGAAGGGAAGCTGATTGAAGTGGTCAGGTAAAGCAAGGGTGAGTACTAGGTTGTTGGGATGAGTAAGAAGGAAGTACTATGACACATATGCATGAAAAGACCATGGTGAGTCCTATTACTTTGAAAATTAATGTCTAAATGTAATGAAGATAAAATATCTATGGTACTCTCTTCTCTGAACAATAGCCTTGCTCTATGTGAGCATTGTCTGTGGCCTCCACATTTAATAATGTATTGTTATTATTTAAAATCTGGTCTTTCCATTTCTAATGTCTTCTGTCATTGTGCATCCCATTTGTTTCCCTTATTGCCTAAGGACCAGCACTTGGAGCTTTCCTTAATAATAGAAAATCCTTTGTGTCAATGTTTTGAATGAGCAAAAGAATTAAATCATTTGTAACCCTTAGAGGTACATTGAAAAAGTCTTTCCTTATAAGATTTCACTATATGGATGTAATTCTTATTACAAATACCAAAAATAACTATTGACTTTTTGGTCGAATATCATCTTGTCACACATTGTCTTGGCATACAAAATTCAAGATTAACTTAAAGTCTCCCCAAACAAAAATATGATGAAAATATTTTAATACAAATGTTATACATTTATGATATTGAACAATAAGTGACACATGTTTTATACCTGAATAATCTTGTCAGAATAATACTCTGAAAGATTATATGATCTTTATCATTATTTTTAGTTGTATATACTTTCTTCCTTTACTCATAAAGTACAGCCAAGTGTAGTTAACTTTTTATTTCTCTGCTTATTGCCTTAGGGAATGAATATAATGGAACAAAAACAGACAACAGAAGCCACAAGTTTTCTTGGCTTCAGAGCCATGGGCATTAGGATCTTTGGGTAGTAGAAATTGCTTAGACATAGGGTAAATTTGGCAGAACTCAGAACGTATAACTGTCTTTCTTCTTTCTCGACCTTTATCAAGAAATGAGTTCTCTGATTGAAGGAAGAATACTGAAGCAGAAGTGATAGAGTTTGTTAGACCTTGATGAGTTTCAATGTTATATTCTCCCACCTCTCTGGATTGAGCATCATAAGTCTAAAGCCTTGTGATGGCTGGTTGCTTAGGTGAACCAGTCTAGGGAGTAGCAGTCAGCTTTATAGTACACATGTCCCAGGTTGACACAGGACTAACAGTATTTGTCTTGGGTATTCAAGAATGACCTAAAAGGCTTCTGATGATCCATGGTGATCTGCCTTTGCCAATGACCAATGAACAGGCACCTAAGCAGATGACTCTGGGGAGTAAATGCCTAGGACAAGGGCACATCCAACACATGTGTAGCCTTTCAATAACATATACTCTGTAGAGCTTTGGTGATGCAGTACCTCACCTCCCAAACACTCATATAATTTCAGTACTTTGTTTAGAGACAATTGCATTATGTGGTACATGTCTCTTAATCAGTACGCATTTTAGTCTGTTTCCAGATAGAGCTGGGATCTATCTTCTTTAGACTAAATTGAGTTAGAGAAGAATTTAAAAGGATTTTTCATACATAAATTTGTATGCTTAGTTTTCTACCTCCTATGTACATATAATACCAGTTTCTAAGAGCCCACTGTCTATTTTCAGATGTTGGCTGTTGGACCACACAATTTTTAGGACAGTGGCATATAGCATGAGAAACACACAATAAGCTAACCAGCTAATTTGAAAAGGCTGGATAAATTCCAGTCCATCTATTTTATGAGTTCATAGGTGAAGTTCAACAGATGTTGTGGAGAAGCTGACCTTGTTGTAGAGGTGACCAGAGTGTTCTGATTTCATGCCTCCTCCCCTACCAGGGTCTTTTTAATTGCCTGGGGTGGTAGAGTTGGGACTTTTCCTCTTCTACACTTAAGCTAGCTTGCTCATAGTTACGGTTCATCCCAACCCACCTCTGGAAGAAATGTTATGACACTTTCTTTGGTCTCAAGCCAAGTTCTAGAGCAAAGTTGAAGACCTGTATTTATAGAAAGTTCTCTGTTGTTGACATTATTATTGGCCCAGGAACCACATTTTGAGAATTATTGTTCTAGGTGTTTGTTATATACGAAGGAACGAGACAGTTTTAGATGGGCAGCCGAGGAAGAAAGGGTGAATGTGTAGACAACCCCTAGACTACTCGCCACTGCTTCATGGGGAATTCCGAGACCCCCTCAACTGGATGACTTCTATGGCTCACCACCATAGAATTTGAGGGTTGTGGAAGCTGGAATCGTGTCTGCATAATTCATAGCTGAATTCAAAATTCTAACTTGAAACGAAGTGGATGAGGACTGCTGATTGATTTCCTTACTGTAGAAGGAAAGGATGTGTTGAAAATACATTCCTACTCCTTATGATTGTCTCTCACTAGACGGACTTTTCACTGCAGTCATACTTAAGGCATTTTTCCACTCCTCTCTTGGCCTTAACCATGAGAGGAGGTATAGGTATGAGACATGGAAGGACATATATTGTCCTACCTTCTTAGGAACCTGCCTACCCATAAGAAGCAAGGATTAGTGTATTATGCTCTGGCTTTCAAACAATGTCTACTCTAGGGAGAGCTCAGGCCAGTGTTCAGGGTTATGATTTTTCTTGGTATATGTCATTTCTATTTCCTCATTTCAATTTTTATCAGTAATAAAGATGCTTAAAATCTCTGTCTTACATTTTGTTTAATGTTTGCACTAGTTCAGGCCATGGGTAGAGAGGAGAAGGGATTATTAATAGGTCTCCAAATCTTAACATAAGGTGTGAGATTTTTATTTGTAAGTTGGAAGTAGCATAACAATACAGAACTTTTGAAAAAAAAATCTCACAAGGATCTAACATTATCAGAGTTAGCAATCTGGCAAACATTTGTTGAGTATCTGCTCAGTTCAAAGGACAGTATTTGAAACTGTGAGCCTACCAATATGAGAAAGAGCATTTCCAGGCCTGTGAGAAATGACGGTCTATCGGGGAAGACAGATGCACATATAAACAACTCCCACGCATACGCATTTGATGGTAAGTACTTTCATCAGCGAATAAACAGCATACAATATAGTTTGGGGAGAGAGAGAGAGAGAGAGAGAGAGAGAGAGAGAGAGAGAGAGAGAGAGAGAGAGACTAATTAGAGATAAGAATCGGAGGAGAACTCCAAGAAAGTGAGACATTTTGCCTCGGCCTTAAAGAATCATTTACATTAGGATACAAATGAGGGAAGACTCTGTAGGTGTTAAGGAGAGTGGCATACAGGAAGACTGCCTGAATTCTAATCCCTGGAATACAAGGGAAGGCTTTGGATATGCTCACTAGAACCTCTGCATAGGTGGGACGGTCCTGTAGCTTGATCTGCTTAAGGGCCTCCCTGGCAGTAGGATCAGGATCCATCCCTGGTGCATGAGCAGGCTTTTTGGAGCCCACTATCTATGGTGGGACATCTTCCACACTTTTGAGATAGGGGGAGGAGCTTGGACCTGCCTCTACTGAATGTACCAGGCTCTGCTGACTTCCCATGGAAGGCCTTATCTTCTTATAGGAGGAAATTGGGGGTGGTTTATAGGGGGAAGGCTGGAGGGGTGGGAGGAGGGAAGAGGGGGATCTGTGATTGATATGTAAAATAAATAAAGTTTTCTTAATAAAGAAAAAAAAGAGGATTCTAACTAGACTGAGGGCTGATCATGGCAACTATTCCTTAAGGAAGTTATAGGCCAGCAGTTGGCATAGGATGAACTGAGGGAGCAAACTGTCCTGTCTGAGCTGATGTGAAGATTTCTTCTCCTTTTAAGTCCTCTGGAATCACTCCTTACATACTGGTGTCTTCCTCTTCTCCCATCCTCATTATCTAGACTACACTTTGCTGTGAAATAATGCTTTTGTACACTGGTTTAATAAAATGCTGATTGTCCAGTAGCCAGGCAGGAAGTATAGGTGGGATAAGAAGACAAGGAGAATTCTGGGAAGAGGAAGGCTGAGTGAGGAGTCGCCATCCTGCCATCCAGGGAGCAGCATGTAATGGCACACAGGTAGAGCCACAGAACCTCGTGACATACAGATTAACAGAAATGGGCTGAGTTTAAGTGTAAGAGCTAGTCAGTGGTAGGCCTAAGCTAATGGCTGAGCAGTTTTAATTAATATAAGTTTCTGAGTGATTGTTTTATAAGTGGCTGTGGGATCCGTGGGGCTGGATAGGATTGGAGAAAACTTCAACTACAACACTTGATTATTTCATGTAGTCCTCAGCTTAAAATATTTTGTTAGACTTATTTTATTTTATATGTTTGAGTGTTTTGTCATACACACACACAATATATATATATATATATATATATATATATATATATATATATTTGATGGTAAGTGCTTTTATCAAGGAATAAAGAACATACAATATAGTTTGGGGAGAGGGAGAGACTAATTTTTCCACTCTTCTCTTGGCCTTAATGATGAGAGGAGGTATAGGTATGAGACATGGAAGGACATATATTGTCCTACCTTCGTAGGAACCTGCCTACCCATAAGAAGCAAGGATTAGTGTATTATGCTCTGGCTTTCACCATATATATACACCACATATATACCTGGTAAGTGTGGAGGTCAGAGAAGTAGGCTGAGTTCCCTGGAACTAGACTAACAGATGGTTGTGAGCTACCATGTTGGTACTGTGAACCAATCCTGGATCTTCTGAAAGAGCAACAAATACTCTTAACAACTAACTCATCTTTCTATAAGTTGCCAACTTTTTACCAAAAAATTCTCTTCTGAATAATTCATGTAAGTGGGATGTAGAAGCTTTAACATATAAACATGTTATTGAATGTGTGCTTCTTATTATTGAGTGGAGTAAGATATATTTCTCTGGTTCACCATCACCCAGTTCTTCTCCAAGTTCATGGTGATGCATTAATACAAAGGTTTCAAAAGTGATGCTACATAGGGCCTATTTGTGATCAGAATCACACAGCTCACAACAGACATTTTTATTTGAGTCACTTAGTATCCTTGTGGGTTGGCACTGGTTATTGTGTTACTTAATATTTCCTCCTGTTTATTTCCAGTCCCTTTTTCCAGTGTTTAATTCAGATGAGGACAGAGACTAAGTCATTTTACTAAGAAAGTAGCCAAATTAAGTGCTGTTGTGCCAGCATTGTATCTTTCACAACACTGGGCCACAAAATTCCAATATAAGAGTAAGTCATAAAACAAAAAGACATGTAAGCTGCTTTTCATGCTATTTTGCTTCCATGTGTTTGAATAAGTTTCTCTCCCCTTTTGATATTGGATAGAAGTTTGGAGCTTTCTCTCCAAGGAAAAAAGAGAGTTAAGGAAACACAATATAGAGCAGTTCCAAGCAATAGAGGTAAACGTTGACAGAATTTCTTCTACACTTCCATAAGTCCAAGATTTTGAAGTCTAGGAATGAATACTTTCCTGTTATGGCTTAAGCTGATTTGAGTATGGACTTTATATGTTGTAGTTATAATTAATCTAGACAGCACAGCACATTTGAAAAACATATGTCATGTTTTGGACATTTTGTTGTCCCATGTTCAGCTGTAGATAGGATTCTAGCACAGTACCCTTAATTTGGATATTTTATTGGACTTATTTTCTAAGAAAACTCTGGACCTAGATACTGTACCTATTTCTGGAGTTTTAGAACCAGAGTAAAGGGTGAAAGCAGTATTAAGTTAGTCTGTGAAATACCACATATTGAGTCAAGGTACTACTAACAGTAGGTACCCAGACTTTTTATCATACCAATTAGCTGTCAAAATGTCAGACAGAAGGCCCTGTATAGACAAAAATCTAGAGAAATAAGGCAATATAGTCCAGGAGAGTGGGTTTGAGATTGCAACTTGAAGGTCTGTTTGGTGAACAGAAAATCCACAATCAACAGAGCACTCTTAGAGGTTATTTTTGAGATCACCTGGGTTGACAACTAAAAGCAGATGACTAGATGGCTTTTATAGCCAAGCTGAAGAGTTTAGGGCTCATAGTAATAAATAGACCTTCGTGGTCTTAATTTTACAGCAAACTGGTGATAACATAATACGCTAGAATGACCTAACTCTAGATCCAAGATTAGTCTGGCATTCACATTCGGCCTGGTACATGTGAGGGGTCTGGCTCAGGGATTCCAGGGATATAAGAAGGAGTTGCTGAGACAGAGTGTAGGCATGTAAAATTTAGCATCTCAGGGCCAAAGAAAATGCACAATCTATGACCAGATCCAGAGAAGGAGCTGAGTAGACACTGTAGTTAGAGGTGATTCTGTCTGAATGACGGACAAGGTTGTGACACCTATAACTAACTCTTCAAGAAAGAACTGAGAACTTTTGTCGCTAGATCATTTGATCCTTTCATGTGATTTATATGAAGAAGCATGTAATTTGTCAAGTAAACAGAGTGTCAAAAATTTTAAAATATGTTTCTTTAGGAGGAAATAGGGGGACTTAAAAGAGGACCTATTTGGTTGCATAGAGAGTTCCCTTTGGGGGAAGGGAATTCCATTGTTTGTTGCCCATTCTGACAAAGGCACTGCTCTCCTTCAAGATAACACACACACACACACACACACACACACACACACACACACATCTTGAAATCAATTAGATAAAAACAATCAAAAGGTATCTACAATGCAGAAAACATCTTTGGAACTTCATGGCAGAAGACTTTACTGAAGGAATTATGGCTGACTGATGATAAAGGATTTGTAGAGAATGTGTGGATTCTCACTGGTTTCAAGAAAAGATACAGCAAGACAGAAAACATGTAACTGGGTGGATTATTTTTCATTAAATTTTCTCTGCCCTTTATACTGTGTTCCAGTGGTAACTAATCAAGGCTGATAATTTCTGCTTAATGTATGTTAAAACAGTCTGTCTTTCTGTGCACTGTGACTCTACTGTGTGTGCAAATAAGGCTGGATAATTGGAAGAGAGAATAAGAAGTGGTTTCTACATTGAGAATATTCGGAAACAAACAGGACAATAAACATGACTCACTTGCAAGGGCTACAATAAGTTCATGCTGAGCTAAGGGGAATGGTGGAGAGACACTTTGTTCTGGGTTGCCAGACATGATTTCTTCCAGGGAATGATATTTCATGTGTGATTTATAACATGACATAAAATACAAATAATATTTTTCAAACAAAAAAAGAACACAGGGAAGAGAAGGGCATTCTAGGTAGGGAAATATATTGGAAAACATGACTTCATTAATGAATCCATTCCATCAATACTTATTAAAGGTCTAGACACAGTACCTGGCATAAGGGATAAAAAAATAAATGAAATGAACACAGGCAGTGTTATTTTTAGATTCTATTCTCTGTGCCCCCAAGACATTGTTCTTACATATTTCTTCCCTTTCTCTCCTGGATCCCTGACTTGATTGACACTTTCTTTAAATAAATATGGATTGTTTAAATCTCTATGAAGAAAATATTGAGTCTTTTTATGCTGTGAGCACATTGTATCACAATGAGGTCATTGTTTGGTAGTGCGTCTTGTTCATTATTTGAAGCTCATTTTTTTTCCTTCTGTCTTGGGGACTAATGAACTCCTTTTCCCAAGCCAAGTTGGTTGTGGTGACTTTGGATACCCAGAGCAATTAGACGCCCCTCCCTCTCAGCTGCCTGGAGAGATGTCCTGATTTTTATGCTGTCACAGATAATTCTGTGATGGTTGAGATGAAGCAGTGTCTGAAATGACAACATAAGCCCTCTGCCCTGTGTGGCTCACTGCTGCAGGGAGAGCAGTGCATGCTACTCTTTCTTGGTTTCCGATTCCTTTCCAACCCTCTTCTGTGGGCCTTCAACTCATACAAGGCAAATCAAGATACCATGTTTCTGTGGAACGCAAGTGCCCTGCGCTGCCAAGTATCACGTACATTCGTTTGTCTTCTGAAGTCAGGTCAAGTAAGTTTAGATGAGGCAACACAATAAAGTGCAGATTTTACTCTCTGTCTCTTGCTTCTACACGGGCAGTAGTCAACAGCTGGGCTGAATTTTAGGCCAAACTGAGTAGATGTGATATTGTGAGGGCACAAATCTAAGAGATTTTGTAACCAGGGCACTTATAAGCATATCTTGGCCTTTGTCAATCACAACATCTTCCACAACAGTACCAGGTGTAGGTCACTTTTCTTTCTTTGGTGTTACTCTCACAACTGACATTTCTTTTCTGACTTTCTGTTCTCCTTACTGGTTCCATCTCATTCTTAGTCCAGAAAGTTTCATTTCTTTAAACCCGCCCTCTAATCAGTTTCCTGTTCATTTTGATTCTTTATTATATCTTCAATCCAAGTGTATGTTCTCATTCATACTCTCTCTGCTAAGTGCAGCTGTTCCTTATTGTGGCAGGAGAATAGAATAGAGATTGAGGTAAACATTAGCATAGGAAGACAGTCAGTGGGTGGAGAAAGAGAATTGAAACCCCTTCCCACAGAAGCTGACATGCAAAAGAATATGTGAAGAGGAAGCAAATGCTGAGTGAATGTTCATGGCACTGGGACATAACAGTCTCAATTTATTGTGCAGCAAGTTTAGGGTCTTTTCTAATAAAAGCTCCCTGCTTTTATGTATTCCTGGCTGTGGAGGCCCACAGAGGCTCCATAGTAAGGCCTTACTCAAGGTCAGAAAGTCTGAGCTTACTTTGCCCAGCAGGGCTGCATAATAGGATGATTTGGCCAAAAGTGTGGTAACCAGGTGTTTTGAAGGGTCTACACTTGTTGGTATTTTATACCTTGACCTTTAAAGGGGGAGGTCTTTTGCCCCTTCCCTTGCTCATGTATAAAAAGCTCATCATGAACAAACTCAGGGTGGCTAGGTATTGACTCAGGGCCCTCATGAAGCTATCCTGTGTCTCTGTTTTTTTTTTTTCTTTGTCTACATCTATTTTTCTTTCTATTATTTCTCAGTTTCTCACTCCTCCATTCAAGAACCCCTCGACAGGTTGGGGATGGTCCCTGACACCTGGACCAATGCCTTGTTACAGGACACAAGAACAAGAATTTTCAGCAGATGCCCTCTGGACTCCAATAGATGTCCCTCTTCATTTAAAGAGAATTTTGCCTACCTACTTCTCAATATTTCCAGTTAACCTACGTTTCCTATATCCTCCAAGTCTTCTGTTCAACAGTGTTTATATCTGTCATTTTCCCATAAAAACTAATCCGGAACCTGTCCTTGGTGCATGGGCTGGCTTTTTGGAGCCTGGGGCCTATGCTGGGACACTGCTCAGCCTTGGTGTAGGGAGGAGGGGACTGAACCTGCCTTGGTGAGTCTACCAGGCTGGGCTGACTCCCCAGTGGAGACCTTGCCTTGGAGGAAGTGGGAATGGGGGAATCTGTGGCTGATATGAGAAATTAAGTTAATTATAAAATAAAAATATTTAAAATAAAAAAGAAAAACCAAAAGAAAAGGAAAAAGAAAAAAACTAATCCACAGACATCTATGAATGTCTCATTTTCAGAGGATTTTAGATATTATCACATTCTTTCTTCCTCTGCTCTGCTCCCCTACCTCAACCTAAGGTTTTAGTGTTGTGCTTTCCCACCAATATGATGGAAGGTTTCCCATCTGCCTCTGCTCTGTCTTTATGGTGACCTTGGAACTAGCTCTGGAGACCTCCCAGACCCAGTGCCTCAAGTACTGAGAAGTAAGCATCCCATTCCCGGTCTGCTGTTGGCTTCCCTCATGTGTCACATTATCATTATCTTGTGCCTTCTAATGTGACATGGATGTGGCTGGCATTTCCCTGGAGCCAGATGCAATTTCCTAACTTACCAGAACATATTAGCTTGAAACTGGAAAAGACGATTCAATAACTACTTTAGGGGAACTAGTATCTGATAAGACCCTACTATGTGCCAGCCTCTTGCACTGCTTTATTTAGCTTTCGAAGAGTCCTGCAAGTTTTACCCAAGTCATCTCTCCAGCCCTCACCATATTCTTCAAACAAACATAATTTTTGTTATAGTTACCCAGAGGCTGTCTGCAGCAGCGATGCTCTCTCAGTAGATAGAGTCCAATATCTTACACAAAAGTACAAAAACTGAAGAAAGGAGTGGGGACATATATGTTTGTATTCTTAGGCCATGCAGGTATGTCTTATGAGATGTGTAAGCCCAGCTATAAAAGGTGTGTATGCATGGATAGAATGTGTACAGCTTTGAAGTGACAATGCTTGTTCACTAGGGTAGTATATT
The DNA here is from genome assembly GCF_049852395.1 of Peromyscus maniculatus bairdii. Lineage (NCBI taxonomy): Eukaryota > Metazoa > Chordata > Mammalia > Rodentia > Cricetidae > Peromyscus > Peromyscus maniculatus. The sequence goes on from NC_134871.1 coordinate 34,781,618, forward strand.
TAGCTTCTTTAATTGTGGATCAGGATAATAAAGTACACATGCACACACATATACATACACACACACACACACACACACACACACACACACACATATATATATATATAGTGTATGTGTATCTACATGCCATTCTACCTAACACCTACCTATTTCATATCAGCTGTCAAGAGTGTATCAACACATTATTCTTTCTTTGTCCTATTTGAGAGAGGCTCTTTGATTTATAGGTTGTTGCTACATTTTTTGATTTTACCAGTACTTGCCTTAAGCCTCTCTTTTCAGATATTTGCATTAAAGAATTAAAAATAAACCCAATGGGAGCACACATGGGTTTTAATTTTCTGAGGTCCCTAAGGCAGTAGTTGGTGTTGAGGGGAGAAGCAGATTTAAATTTTATTTTAAGGCTCAAATTCTACTTATCTAGTTCTGAGAAATTGTGGAACACTGGAGGCTGGTCCCCTAAACATCTGATCTCTCCTCAGTTTTGTTCCTTCTCTATCTGACCTAAATGACAAAGCTGTAGACTCTAGAATTTCAGAACTTGAGTAGACCTGGGGAAACTTTTTATTGCATAGTATTTGTTTTAAGGGAGTGGAAGATGAGGCTGTAAGAGCAAAAGAGATCTGCACAAGACTCATCTACAGAGTGAGGTGGTTTACAACAGCTCATCTCTTAATTCCTCTTTGGAAGATGCACAATACAATTGAAATTTTTGCCTACACTGCTCTCTTGTTCCATATGAAGTCTGTGGTCCTCTTAGCTTGATACAGGTTCCTCCTTCTGGGATCATAGGGATCTTCAGATCTGTCCTATCCTTGAGGACCCACGACACTCCAGTCTTTGCTCAAGGAAAATGCCCGAGCCATCTCTTCTTTGAGGTGAAATTTCTTTGAACCGTGACTCATCTGAGTTTCTTTCTTCCTTCATAGACAAAATATGAACAGAAGTTTAGGAAAGGAAACCTTTTGTAGTGATGAGGTGAGATTATTCAGGTCCAGTCACGGGTATTATATTCATCCAGGTCTATAGCAAGAAAGAAATAACAAATGGTAGAACAGAAACATATTATAAATATTCATTTTGGCAAAGGAAAGAATAAACTTTAATGTTACTGACAAGTCAAGGTCAAAAGCAGTTGTAATTATTAAAGAGAGTAGAACTAATAAAGTGTAATCTGGTATTATGCACTGAGAAAATAAAAAGGGGGCCCTGAGAACAAGACCCTATCTATGGAAGTCTCTGTCTTCTGAAAATGCTAATACATTATGAGAGAAAGCCTCAACTTGGAAAGCCACAGATTATATGATGTGCAGGAAGGTAACCATATCAGAAAGTGTACAGAAGTTTGTGCCAAGGTTCCAGAAAGCCACTGAGGCCAAGCAATGTGTGGCCGTGCCCGATTTTCTATAAGGAGGCCCTGGGAGGCCATTGTGAGAAGCTGTAGAGGTGAAGCCCGGGTTGCAAGGGAGAATTCAGGAGATTAAAGATGCTAGCGCTATGGGCTCTTCACTGAATAAAGCTGAATTCATGGAGTGAATAGGCTCCAGAAAGAGGTAACATATGCTACAGGCAGCAAAGATGGGGGGCAGAGTTAATTCAGATTGTGGAACCCAGATGATTACATCAGAAACCTCAGATGCTAGATATGGAGCTTTGGACTTGCTGGGTCTTCTTCTTAATCTGGTGTGATCTTTCCTGAATATGCTCCTATTCTTCCTTTTTGGAATGGGGATGAGTATATTATGGTATATTAGATGTTTATATTATGGTATATTAGAAATATATTAGAAATACTTATTTGATTGACTGAATGATTGACTGACTGATTTGCTGGCTTATTAGGTAAAGTTTCATGAAGTCAAGGCTGATCTCAAACTTGTATAATTGAGGATAGCCATGAACTTCTGATGCACTTTTTTCCCCACATACCCTGGTGCTGAGATTATAGGTATGAAAACACCATGCTTTGTAGAATTCCTTTTTTGATTATATAGGAGATCAGTGAGGAGATTTCCTTGGTTTTTGGAAGAGACTCTACATTTAAAATTTTGCACAGTGTAGGAACTGACAAAGATTATGGAGACTTGGAAGTTGGACTCTGTGCATTTGCCTTTTGAAATGGCCATGAGCCTATGGCATAAGAAAGGGAAGATAGGGGCTAAAAGTGATGCTTGACTGTCAAGTTGACAGTGAGTAGACTTGTGATGGTTAAAAGTTGACAGGGTCTAGAACCACCAAAAAGACAAATCTTTTGCTATGTCTGAGAAGATTTATCCAGGTTAGGTTAGCTGAGGTGGGAAAATGCCTCCTGAACGTAGACAACACCATTCTTCAGGCTGTGGTCTGGCCTACATAGCATGTGCCATGAAGCAGCTGTGCTCTAGACACATCACTCATGCTCTCAATCCCAAAGTGATTTTGAAATCAGGAATATTTTCTCATTTTTCATGAGAGAACTGTGACTCAGAACTGTAAAATGCAAACCCAAAACATGCCTCCTAATCAGCATAGTTAATAACTAAAAGTCAGAACATATATTTTGCTATGTTTCATGCCCAAGGCAAACCATCAGATTACCAGATGTTTCTGTTTTCCAACTCACAGAAGAGCTGATGTGGCCAGTTTAAATAAATCCCAAATGACAAGTTTCCAGATTTGGACACCTGTTAGGTATCAGCTGCCGTGTTGGAGCAATGAACTGTTCATTCAGATTGAAAGGTGAAGGTGAAAAGGGTGATGGTAGGCTAGAGATGAGGTAAGCCTGATTAGTCTCCCATTTATTATGTACATATTTGAGACTGAACAGGTTATTGTATTAACCTGTGGTGGTTTGAAAGAAAATGGCCCCCAAAGGGAGTAGCACAATTAGGAGGTGTGGCCTTGTTGGAGTAGGTGTGGCCTTGTTGGAGAAAGTTTGTCACTGTGGAGGCAGACTTTGAGCCATGTCCAGTATCTTGGACCATTTCCTGTTGCCTGTGCAAGATGTAGAAATCTCAGCTAGTTCTCCAGGACCTTGTCAGCCTGCATGCCACAGTATTTCCAGCTGACATGCTCCCCATCATGATGATAATTGACTAAACCTGAAACTGTAAGCCGCCACGTCAATTAAATGTTTTCCTTTATAAGAGTTGCCGTGGTCATGGTGTGTCTTCACAGCAATAGAAACTCTAACTGAGACATTAACCTTCCTAAGACTCAGCTTTCTCATTTGTAAAATAAGGATAATAACAGGCTTACATGGTGCATTAAAGCAAATAATGGTTTTGTTGTTGTTGTTGTTGGTTTTTTTTTTGTTTTTTGTTTTTTTTGGTGACCTCCCACTATATTATGTAGTCCAAAGCATTCTCTACTTTTTGGTTAGAGAGAGAGAGAGAGAGAGAGAGAGAGAGAGAGAGAGAGAGAGAGAGAGAGAGAGAGAGAGAGAGAGGAGACTTTTTTAGATTAGGTTATCTAAGGTAGGAATTTCATTTCATACATCTCAGTCCTAGGAAGAGTAGGGGCTACAAAGTCAAGAAATTAGTTTTGTTTTTGTTTTTTGTTTTTTCTGGCCACAGATGTTTCAGTTGGATATATCTTTGAATTCTGGATATTAACTTCCCGTATATATTTCACACATGACATCCAGAAATTCAGTGGTATATTTAATAAGGAACAATAGTCACTACCTCGCTGATTGACATTAAAATGTCCCTAATGCTTGCTTTATCTGATGCTCACTAGCAGTTTGAGGGAGTGGAGAGACCCAGATGTTTAGTGAACTTTTATTGCTTATGTTGCAGTTTTCACGACTCTGGTAAGGCATTGCAATCCCAGTGTCCCTGTGCTTACCCCAGGAAAGCAGAAGGTAATTTTATTTCTGGGACTGCTGGGAGGGCTTGGATGTATTTTTCATCACTAAAGAATGAAAAGGAGGTAATTTTCATTTTATTTGTTTTCTTCCTAATTTTTTATGGGCTCAAAGAAGAGAGTGTTGAATGCTACATCTGCTTTGGGATTTAAAAAGATGACTGCATTGTTTTCTGTAAACTGGCAAAGTCTTGGTGAAAAAGGTTTAAAGGAGAAATTTACTAATGGAGTTCTGTGTATTTTTTCTCTCCTTTTATTTCTCCATTATCTCTAAGCTAGAAGGAATACAGAAAATGAATTAAGTCATAGGACCAATCCAGTATGGATTTCAACCCCCTCTATCCACAGCCCTCAGCTGCCATTTCTGTGAGGTGCACATTCAAGTACCTGTGTCCAAACATTCAGCGTTGGGAGAGATGTGACCTGTACTTGACAACCATGAGCTGCCCATAGGCTGGGGCATTAGAATGAGAACCTGGTCCAACACTAGGTAGACCGCACCAGCAACACTGAAGATGCCGCTTGGGAATTCTATCTTTAATTTCCTAAAAATTAATATACTCAAGGTATTCTTGATCAGCCCAAGTTTTGAGAAACCCAACACTAAATTTGTGCTAAAGCACAGAAGACTAGAAACAACCTTTTATTTCCTTAAGAGTTGACGTAAACTCACCAATTCAGCTCCAAAATCGTACTCCGCCCTCCAAGGCCACAAAAGCAAAAGATAAACAACATTGTAAAGAATTTGCTTATCTGCAGTCTTCTCTTCTCTGCCTCACGTCCTTTGGTTGATATTCCTTTACTCTCTCAGTATTCTAGAAGGTTCCAAATGGTGTGTTGGCCAGACGCTGTCCCTTGAGACTGTCACTTAGCCAAGCTTGCGCTAGTTGCTTTTGCATTGCCATGGCCACAGTACCTAACAGAAAAGAAGACATCTGTTTCATGGCTTCGGGGAGATTAGTTTGCTATATAGGAAAGGCATGAAGCTCAACTGATAGAGGTAGGAATGTGCAGCGGAGACTTTACATCACGGCGAAGCAGGAAGCAGACAGAGCAACAGACACCGGCTGGGGGCGATATTCCCTTAAGGCCCCACCCTCAGAGATCAACGTTTTCCAGCTGAGCCCTACCCTCTGAAGTTTCTACAGTCTCCAAAAACAGCAGGGAAGAACTGGGTACCACACAATCAAAACACTAGCCAGGGTGAGGGGGCATATCACATCCATCCATAGCAAAGCTCCAAAGAGAGAAGTTCTCAAGTAGGTTGCAGAAGGAGGAGTTTACCGTGCAGGGATGGAACACTCCAACGGCAATCTTGACCTCTCTTCTCTGTAGACAATCCCATACTAGCTAGCTTGATTTGTTATTTATCCACAAAGCTTTCTTCAGTGATTCTAGCTGAAAGTAATCTCTCTCTTTGTCTTCTGGACTGCCATGTTTTTTCCCCTTTATTGAATGAGTTTCATGTGTTTCTATCTGCTTTCCAATAAGTTAAATACCCTTAGTATAATACTCTGCAAGGTATGTGCATAGTGTGAATACACACAAGAAACAAGTTTATGCTTGTCTTGGTTACTTCTGTTGGTTCGATAAAATACTGTGACAGAAACAACTTGAGGGAGGAAGGGGTTATTTGGCTCATAGTTCAAGAGTATAATCCATCATGGTGGGGAAAGTCTGGTGGCAGGAGTCTGGGGCAGCTGGTCACAATGCATCCATAGTCATGAAACAGAAAGAAATGGATGTGAGTACTCAGTTAGCTTTCTCCTTTGCATGTAGTCAAGGGCCCTAAACCAGAAAATAGTGTAACTTGGTTTTCCCACTTAATTAACCCAATCAATATTAAGCCCTCACAAACATGCCCAGAGGATAAATTATCCCTCCCAGGTGTATCTGGAGGGTGGCCTCTTAGGTGATTCCAGATGTTGTCAATAGATAGTAACCATCAGGCATGAAAGACAGCTCTTTCTCTGATTACACCGCCATTCCTATAACCTACAAAGTTTATCCTTCTCTGTCAAATCACACATTTAAAAACAATTCAGCGGAGGTAAGTACCAGAAGCACAGGGGATCCCAGTGTCAGTGGAGCCTCTTCTGGTAAGAAATTCACCGATGTATTCAACTCTTAAATAGGCTGGTGCCTAACTCCCATCCTGTATTGAACCTATTTATTATTTTACTCCTCAAATATTTTAAGCCCCCTCATGTTAGCTGCGATTCCAAAAACTAAATGAAAATGTCAATAACTTCAGTATAGAAAAATAACATCTGGTAAAAAATAAATGCAGAGAAAAGCAATCATTTTAACAGATTTTGTTTCCACCACTTTTACCTTTGATCTTTGGCAAAGAATTATATGTGTCACTACTACTAAGCTACTAGAGGCAATGGCGTAGTTTGTGTTAAAGAAGTGTCTATAATCATACTAGTAAGGATAATAGGAACAGTCAGATGTTGTGTTTGCGAGTTTAAACTTAAGTCTGTGGTCAGATTAGAGAAGATAGTTAATAACTTCATAAAAATATTTTTCTTTGCCCCCTATCTTTCCTTCTAGCACTTTGATAGCATGACTTGATTTTTTTTCCCCATTAGATCACAGGTTTATTTCTCTTTCCTCACCTTTTCTACATGTGGTTCAAGCTAAATTATTTCTATCAAGCTATTATCAAGTTTATTTTTTTCCTTTATCATTTCCATTCTGTGGTCAAGTCTATCCAGTGACTATTTTATTTTGGCTAATGCAATTTTCAGTTCCAATTTACCACTTGGTTCTTTGATATAGTTTTAGATTATCCAGTGAGATAGTCTTTCCTCTGATTCCTATGGTGTTTACACTTATTTTGTAGAGTGTAGAGAAAGTATTGTCTAATAGCAGCAATTATCGTGTTTTAGGATCAACATCTGCTATTTTTTTTACAATATGTTGTTTTCCATTCTTCATATGTTGTAAGTTAGCATTATATCTTGGATGTTTTGAATATTGTAATATCTGAATATTATAATGTAAAAGTCTGAATCGTATGCATAATCGGTACAAAAACTTTCATTCATTTGTTTTGGCAGGCTGTAGCCCAGTTACAAGTTACAAGCTGCTATCTGCCTCCTCTGTGGGCTGTGGGTCAGTGCAGGTTCTGTTTCTAAAGCCCCTGTCCTGCTTAGACATGTGCCACGTGTATATCACTCAGTGGCCATATAATTCAATCCCACCAGCCTGTTGTGGACAATTTAGGGCTGAGTTCCATGATACACAGTTCAAATTCAAGAACAGAAATAGTGATATTCACCGTACAGGTCTTGGATGGATATTTTGAAAATGTGAAATGAAAACCATGTTGTAACTATAAAGTGGCATGCTACCAGAAGGTGACATTTTATTATCCCTAAATGTGCTTTCCTTCCAACTTTAAGAAGGAACTAAAAATAGGATTCTGAGCCTGGCAGAATAAAAATGTGTTTACTCTTTCCAAATCCCATCAGATTTTTGTTCTCATCTTTAGTCACAATATTTCAAGTCTTATGTTTCAGTCTGGAATTTCACAGCAGCTATGCTGGTCTCTTCCCTTTGGGGGAACATCTGCAGCATCATTAAGTCTTTCTGAAAGAACAAGGACCAGAGTAGTCATGGTGCGCATGATATTCCACCAGCAGGCAAAGGGCCTTTTAAAACTGGAGACTATGCTGTATTCCGATTTCAGGAAAGCACCAGGTTTGAAAGTGCATGGCCCTTTATGTTAAAAGGCAGTTCCCTCTGTCCATGAAGCTGTCCGTGTCTCTAACGTCTTCATTCTCCCCATATGTTCTTTTGTTAATTTTTTAGCCCATGCCTGGTGGCTAAGGATAGTGAATGGCACAGAAAACACTTATGCATTCATGGAACTTTCATCCTAACAGAGAGAGTAGAAGGAAGGCATGAGAAAGAAAGAAGAAAGGGGGAGAGACAGAAAAATCAGGTAATGACAGATGTGAAGACATTCACACTATGGTTAAAAAACAACAACAAAACAGAATAATAAGATGCCAGGAAAACCTCTCTGAGACAAAGCAAGTTCCATCTACACACACTCTGTTCAGAGGAAATTACTATTTCCCTGGGTCTGTGGCAGATATTGGGCAACTGTGGCACACAACAGGTCAGGGGCTAGAGTGGAGGTGATAAAGAGCAAAGTGGGACCTGATGATGTCACAGAGATGGTCACAAACCCATCATACAGCTGTGTGTAAAGTGAAGGCACACACTCTTGAAGAGTCCTTTTAAAATTTCATCTATAATATGCTCTTCCCTTGGATGTGAGTGCAGTAAATGAGTGTAGTAAATACAAAAATATAATTACACACACACACACACATATACACACACACATACACACACACATACACACACACATACACACACACATACACACACACACATACACACACATACACACATACACATACACACACACACACACATACACACACACATACACACACACATACACACACACATACACACACACACATACACACACATACACACATACACATACACACACACACACATACACACACACATACACACACACACATACACACACACATACACACATACACATACACACACACACATACACACACACACATACACACACACACACACACACACACATACACACACACATACACACACACACACACACACACACACACACACACACACACACACACACTTCTTTGTTAAGTAATTCCATTTAATAGAGCCCCAGTCTTTGTTTTCTATAAATACAAGCAAAGGTAAGAATAAACAAATAAGTTCATCAAAGTTTATGCTTCTTCTGAAACAGTTTACATACTTTTAGTATAGTTTATGTTCTTAGAATTTTGAACCTAAAATTTAGTATTTGCTTGATTTGATCTTAAATTCTTTTAAAATGTTTTATTTAATTGAATTTTTAGTTATTTTGAAAATTTCATGCGTGAATCCTATATTTACATCACTCCCACCACCCTTTTTTTTCTGCCCCCAATTCCTCCTGTGCCTCCACTCACTCCCACTCAAATTCATGATCTGTTTTTATTACACTATAATAATACACACACATGCCATAGTAAGCCCATTTATTGTTGTTTATACGTATTGCTCTTAGGCAGGGCTGGCCATTTGGGATTGGCCAACCTGTGAAGGGACTCATCCCTGGAGAAGACTTATTTACCCTCTCTCAGTGGTTATTAATTGCCTGTGTCTCACGCAGGGAAGGATACATGTAAAATTTCCCTGACCTACATTGGCAAGCAAACTGGTGCTATCATTATTCAGGTCTTGTTTTAGGCAAGCATACTGTTAAGATTTCATGGGCTTGGCTTCTCTGTTATCCCTAGAAGACACTACCTAACAATAACCTGGTTCTCTGGCTTTTATAATTGTTTTCACACCTCTTGTGTGATTTTTCTGTGACTCTTATGTAAAGGAGTTACATTGTAAGTTTATCAGTTTGTAGTCAGATTTTTCTTTGGGCTGCCAGCTCACAAAAAAAATAACTCAAACTTATTATTAATCATGGAAGCTTGGCATATAGCTTAGGCTTGTCCTACTAGCTCTTATAACTTAAATTAGCCCATTTATGTTAATCTATGTTTTGTCTCATGACTTTTTACCTGGATTCCATCTTGCACTTTCTGGCTCTCCAAGTCCTTTGGCATCTCCTTCATGCCTGGATTCATCTTCTCTTCTCTCTCTATGCCTGGAAGTCCTACCTAACCTCTTCCTAGCTATTGACCATCCAGGTCTTTATTAAACTAATCAGAAGGTGCATTGGCAAAGACACATCTTCAAAGTATACAAGAAGATTATTCTACAACATCAATTGGGTTAGACAACAAACAGATGATCACCTCTTCTCACCAGTTGTGGTTTTTCTGTAATAACCTACTTAATAGGTTATGTTATATAATAACACACTTAGAAGGTTATGTTTGATTTATCAAAAGATCTTGGATTCTTTAAGATGGAGATCTGCTATAATTTACACCTATAGAGTTTTTTTTCTACTAGAGTTAAAAGGGATGTCATGGCAGATTTCTGTGTGCTCAAGCCACTTTCTCATCCTATATGAATACTTAAACCTCATGTCTAAGTCTCCAGCTAGTTATGATCCTTCCATTGAATTCTAGACAACTGGATAAGACTATGATAGGCATGATTTCCAAGTTTGGCTATTAGAAATGCTTATGGCAGATTCTGCCACTTCTGTTTTCAATTCACTACTAGAAAGTAAGGATAAAAAAAAACTATGGGAATGTAGTTTGGTAAAGTTAGGGGTAGAGAGCATAAAGGAGCCTTGACCTCTGGACCAACAGCAGTGCATTGATTTTGCATGAAGAAAGTGCAGAGGGTACCTTGATAGGTACAGAAATGTTACAGTTTATATTGCCAGCATCACCCTACTCAGTGTTGTCATGCATATTAAATTTGTGTTCACTTTCACTTACTCATCTCTGTTATTCCCCTTTACCTCGAAGGTTGCAGTGCAATCTAACTATTCCCAATTTATAGAGGAAGACTGTCTGGGGGATGCTGTGACTTTCCTTGTTTGTGAAGATACAAACCAAGCTTTGTAAACTACATTCTGCTTTGGAAAAACAGATGGATCCAGAAGAAGAGTTAGGAGGGAGTTAGAAAGGCATTATCTAGATTATGAATAAAAGTTATGGACATAGTCACAGTATTAGAGACGGTAGGACTTGAGGTCTTAATTAAGCAAAAGTGAGGAGGAGGATGATAGAGGGTAGACATCACTGGGCTCCACCCACACACCACATCCTCTTCTACATTATCAACCGCTCAACATTGCCTCTATTTAATCTATTGAAAAACTCACTGATTCATTCTAGAAGGAATAAAATGTATTAAAGTGTGCTCAGAACTGAAGCTGAATGAGAATATTTTCTTTGAGGAGGTTTGATTAACAAACAATGGGTAAGATAATCATGGATTCCTGGTGAGCATACAGATAAATCTAATATTGATTATTCTTGCTGTTGTTGGTAGTGATGTTTTCAAAGGGTGGTCTGGAGATGCATCTCCATGATAGAGTGCTTGCTGAGCATTTCCAAACCCTTGAGCAGCACAAACCTAAGCTCAGCTGTGCACATACATATACATGGACCTGAGTAAGTCATGCCACACAAAGCAAATGGTTGTGTAAATCTGTGTGATCTCTGGCACATTTCAAGATAACAGCCTCTGAGGAAAATTCTTGGGAATTTCAGATATCATTTGGCCACAGCACAACTTAACAAATTCTTGTACATTCTCCAGACTTCCTTTTAAAGCTCACACCCTTATATTCATTGCCAAAGCTTAAGACTTTGCTAAACTCCACAGCTTGCTTTAAACTGTCACCAATCCCAGTGATTTTCACCATATAAACACTTCTTAAATAGGATGTCTCACTTTGATTTTAAAATGGAGTTTGGCTAATGGTCCCTGATAAAGTTTCTCTCCAACTTCTCCCTAAAATATCCTTAAAAGTACATTTTTTAAGATTAAAAATTGTCACAACATCAAATATTAAAACTGCTAAAATGACCAGAATCCAAATTGTTTTTCTTTTGCACTTCTAGGGGTAGATGCTTGAGCTTCCTGGGTGTTGAGTGAATATCCTACCATTGAGTCACCTCCCCTGCTGCAAAACACCTTCCACAGTATCAAGAGTAATTCTGGAGAACATACAAGAATGTGTGAGTGGTAGCTGCACATTTGGACTTCTCCTTTATACGTAGCGTAGCACTTATCTGTCACCCAGATTGAAAAGTGCTCGGCAGCTAGCTGGCAAACATTGAATGCCAAGATATACAACACAGGAAAACTATATGGATGTTTCAACATTTGCAAATGAACAACGTAAGAAATGAGCAGGGAGCCAGTCACAGAACAAGTGAAAAAATTATCCTGCATGCTCTGGAGATCTTTATACCCATGAATAATATTTTCACATGAATCAGAGGAAAATGTTAGAAAATGAAATAATGTCTCAATAAAATCCAAGACATCATGATCTCTATAAAATAGGAACAGAAAAGCTTAAGCGGTAGCTAGTTGAAATTCAGAGACAGCAGTCTGGCAAGACAAGAGGCCTAAGAGAGATAACATAGGACTGCAAAGGAATCAATAATTCAACAGCATAATTAAAATCCCCACAGTAGATGAAAATCTAGATAAGTGGTAAATTGACAGTAAAGTCACGCCGTTAATAGAAGACAAGCTTAAGCAGCTCTATCAAAAAGGCAAAGGAATGGTAAGTATTAGAGAAAAAGGAGTATCTAAACAGGAGAAAAAAAAAGATGCATTTACAACAATAGCAAATGGTTGCATAATATGACTTTAATTGTAAGAACTTTATTTTAGTTTTTAAGACAGTCTTAGATAGCACAGGCTAACACTGAGCTGATCATCTTCATCCTTTCTCAGCATTTCAGGTGCTGGGATCACAGGCACTGGCCACCACACCTGGCAGAAGAACATGAGAGACATTGTATTCATTTGATTTTTTCATCTTCCTACTCCACATTTGGTTTCATCCTTGTCTATGAGTCTACAACTGACCTCAATGCTTAGAAAAGAATATACTATTCATTTTATGGGACTCACTACTTTTCACACTATTTGTGGCTCTTGGGGTTTCTAAAGTAGGAAACTTGCTAAGAGCTATGCTGAGAATCCAGAAATAAATAATAATTAAAATAAGATTGAAGATATGGTGTATGCATGCAATGAATACTACTTATCCCAGGAAAAGAAGGAAATTATAATGTCTGTGGTGATATGGATGAGCTTGCAGGCCGTTATGCTAATTAAATATAACCCAGGCACAGAAAGACAAACATTGTGCAGGTACAGAAAAACAAACACTGCATGATTATACAGAGACTCTAAAATATCTGGATTCAAAGAAGGAGATAGTAGAATGATAATTTCCCGAGACTAGATGTAGAGGGGTAACAGAAAGAAGTATGGGGTTTGTTAGTTAAAAAGCATGATGAATGAATTTTGAGTTCTGGTGCACACCAGAGTGGCTGTAGTCATCATTTGTACATTGCATATATTAAAACAATGAAGAGAGTCACTTTAATGCAAATGTTTCACAAGAAAAAGCAAACTGGTAATCATGTGTATTTAATCATTAGCTTGAATTAATCACTGTGTGTTAGATGCATACATCAAAATTCTCAATGTACTCCATAAATGCATATAATTGTGATTTGCCAATTAAGTGCAAATTAAATTAAGTGGCCATACTGTCTGAACAGAATAAAATAAAACAGGACTGAAGAATATAGGGCATCTGAAATTGTATCTGTGGTACAGTGAGGTCTCAGTCCATGTTCACTGATGCTTCTCCATTGAAAAAATGGTTTTATTGTTTCTGATTTTTCTCCTTAAATAGTTAAAGGCCATCTTGTTTTAATGGATGATGATATAAAGTAATTATAAATTCTTTTGTCAACCAATTAATGTTATTTAATACAAATTACACAGTTTGTACTTAATCATTTGCAAGCTGGAGACCTCACCTTGTTCTTTACCCTGGCCCATAGCTTTGCGCCTTTCCTGGAACTCACTTGGTAACCCAGGCTGGCCTTGAACTCACAGAGATCCGCCTGGCTCTGCCTCCCGAGTTCTGGGATTAAAGGCTTGCTCCACCACTGCCCGGCGTCTCTGTAGTTTTAAAGTATTGGTTCCTGGGCCTGCCATGGACAACAAAATTACAGATGTCCAAGTCTCACATGAAAATGACATATTGTTTTTTATAATTCTGTGCCTTTCCAACCTACAATGGTGAGCTTTAATTTTGTCAACTAGACACAACCTAAAATTATCTGATACAAGATTTTAATGGCGATTGTGCAGTTACTTGGAGTCTCTGTATATAGAAAATATGCACTGAAATATTAAATATTAATGGGCCATACTATCCACAACTTACAGTTGAGAAACACTCAAAACATGGAGGCTCTAATAGAGTACCACAGCCTATTTCTATGACTTTTGTGTACATCTGAAATAATTTCAAAATAAAATGTTAAAAGGGGGAAAAACGAATCTCAAGAAAATACTGTTGGCATTGGTTTGGTCTGCAGGATATTGTCTTGATCCTTCAATTAATTGATGCAGAAAACCAGCTCACCAGGTACAGTAGTACCTTTCCCAAGGCAGGGTATCCTGAACTGTACTGAAAGTGGAGAAACTTAGCTGAGCACAAGCAAACAAGCGAGCATGTACACATTCATTTCTCTCTGCTGTTGATTGTGAATGGGATGTGACTAGCTGCTTTAAGTTTCTGCTACCTTAACTTGTCTGTAATAATAGGTGAAAACCTGAAATTGTGATTTTGGATAAGCCCTTTGTCCCCTAAATACTTTTTGTCAAGGTATTTGATCACAGCATTATATATGAAACTAAAACTTTATCCTAGTTTTAAAGTGTCACTAAATTGCTAAACATATATAATACAATGCACATTGTTAATAATCACTGTTTTTTGCTGTATTTAGGGAATAATGAGAAAAGTCTGTGCCTGTTTAGTATTGGTGCAGTTCTTTTTCTAAATATTTTTGAATATTTGGTTGAACTCACAACGTATAATCCACAAAATTGGGTAAATTTTGTCATGTTATTAATTTCATTGTTACTTACTTAGCTTTCTCTGTGTTGCCTATCACTTGTGTTCTGTTATGAATTTTGTTTTGACTTAATCTCTGAATTTGAACTGGAGAAGATTTTATCTACTTGTTTCTCTTTTCATTCAATGTACATTTCCTGCCGATGTCTTTTACACATTCCACCTGCTTTTCATCTCTCTTATCCTCTCCTTAGTCTTTCTTGATATGAAATAAATTTCCCTTTGATGAGTTCAGGCTCTAATGTGAAATATTCCAAGTCCTCTTGAATCTCAATGAGCATATTAATTTCATTCTGTGAAAAATTTCTCCTTTCTCTATAATTATTCACTTTCAGACTTTAGATCTTTAGTGTCTTCTCTGTCTCTGACTTTTCTTTTCCATACAAGAAAGTAAGAGTTACAAGCTCTTCCCAGAGACTGTATTGGCTTCACTCTATGGTTTTCAGGTGCCTACCCGTACACATGTACTCAACTATTCTTGGTATTGGTGCTGTTTACAACATCCTTTTCATTTTATCTCACAGCAACTGCTCAGTTTTTACATCAGGTGGAAGCCACTCTTTTTTTTAACATCTAAAGAATATGTCTTGTTTTTATTTTAAATCTTGCAAGTTATTTTACTATACTTCTATATCTCATTTCTCTAGTCTTACATCAATTTTATAATTAAATGATAAATTACCTCAATAAATAGATACTAAGCAACTTACATATAATTTCATTTTTTTCTATGATTTTTATAGAGAGCATATTAGTTATATAATCTGGAAAATTATTATGGATATTCATTTGTGTTGTTGATAAGGAAGCTATTGTCAGACTGTCCCAAATACATAAAAAGTGGATTAAACCAACAGAAATCTCATTCTTGCATCATCTGTCTATCTTTTAGCTGATATTTTATGTTGACCATCAAAATGAGCTTCAAAGCAGAAAGAGTTTTGTCTGTCCTTGTCATTACTGTGTCACTAGATCCTGTAACAGCAGTTGGCACAGAGACAGCTCTCACAATGTTTGGAAAGAAGGAATGATGCAAGCTCTCATGAAGTATAAGCTTTGGGAAAGCCTAATATATTTTAGGCTAGGAGGACTCCATGATTATTACATCAAAATATATAAGCCTCCTGCTGTCGCATCACCCCTGAGACCCTCTCAAGGACTCTTGACTGTCTCTTCTAGAGCTGCTCTTTCTTTGAACCTTGTCCTGGTATGACTCCATGGGCTCTGCCTGCCTTGATTTGCCTTTTGACTGTTATCAGTGTATCCATCTCACTTGGTTCTTCTGACCTGAATGAATGAATTACTTACCTTTTGATTGCTTGTATTTGACTTTTTCTCTTCTCTTCTGGTTTTTTGTTTTAGGGTCTGTTAAAAAAAAGATTCTAATAATGTGTATTTACATAGTGATTGCGTACATGACCACATTGCCTTGGAGCAGATGTAAATGCTCCAGTTCTTTTTGTTTCTCTAGACCAATTGTATTCAAAGATGTCTTTTGGTGCTTCATTTAAATAGTTCACTACCAGGGATCCCTTGTGGTCCTTGAGTTGATTTCAGGCCTTTCTGCCTCTTAGATAATATGCTATGGGCTATCAAATTGGAACTTTGCCACATACATGGCTGAATTTTATTTAATTGATGGGGCTTACTCTGGGTGTGTCTCCTGCTTTGTGCATTCCTAATTATTTGAACAAGGACAAGATGTTTCATAAGAAATCCACCATGACTCAGATAGAACTTGGATTAACTTCAGGAAAAATGAACTCTTAGCTGTTTTAGCTTGTAAACCATGATGTTTCTTTATGGAAGCTTCTATACTCCATGTACATCTTCCATCCATGAAATTCCTCAGGACCCAAATGAACTTGAGACACTGGACCCAGAGGCATGGAGGGTGGCAGATGTAGTGTTTATTACTGATTTCTTAAGAAGGGCTAACTTAGTGATCTTAGTACTAGAAACAATGTTAACACTGATAGAAATGGCAGCTGCCAGATATTGTTGACTTTTTTTCTAGACTGTGGACCAGGAGTTTTGTCTGTACCATCCCATTTAACCATTACGACATTTTTGTGCATTAGAGATTATATACTTTTTGTATACTTTATACAAAAGAATAACCTCAGTCATAGATATGTTAATAGATAACTCATAACTAGAAGAAATGACTCTATTTATGTCTAAACCCCACATTTTGTAATCACTTTAGGATCATATAATACTGACAATTGTATTTACTGATTCTGATGAAATTGTATTAGTATCATCGCTATTTTTTCTATTGTGTGGCTTTCCTTCATCTTTTGATGATTATTAAACTCAGATCAAAGTCAAGGCCTTACCCCAAGGGCCTTGAGAATGCTGCAAAGCACTTTTCCATTGAACTATACCCACAAAATTCTTTTCATTGAAAATATCCTGTGAGATGGGGGTCTTCCTAATAGCAGATACATAGCCAGAACTGGCAATCTCCTGTGATCAAATTGGTGCCTAGATCAACTGTCATCAGAGAGGCTTCATCCATCAACTGATGGAAACAGATGCAGACCCCCAGCCAAACATGAGGCAGATTTTGGGAAATCCCACAGAAGAGGAAGAGAAAGGAGCCAGCAGGGTCAAGGACAGCACAAGAAAATGCACAGTATCAACTAACCTGGGCTCACAGGGACTGACAGAGACTGAACTAACAACCAGGGAGTCTGCATGAGCCTGACCTAGACACTCTGCATATATGTTACAGTTGTGTAACTTGATCCTCTTATGTGACTCCTAACAGGAACAGGGGCTGTCTCTGACTCTTGTACAGGCTTTTGGGACTCTACCCCTCATACTGGGTCACCTTGCCCAGCCTTAATACATGGGGAGATGTTTAGGTTTACTGCAACTTGATATGCCATGTTTTGTTGATACTCATGGGAGACCTGCCCTTTCTTACACAGAAATGGAGGAGGAGTGGATAGGGGTGTGGGAACAGAGAGGAGATGGGAGGAGGGACAGGGAGGAAAGGAGAGAGGGGAAACTGTATCTGGGTTGTAAAATAAATACATAAATTTATTAAAAAAATAAAGTATCCTCTCGATTTGGCTACAAGTTTGATGATACCATTAAGCAAGCAGCTTCTATGCTTGAGAGAAAAGAGTAGACTAAGGATAAGTCAATAGATAGGGAAACATGATGTCAGACAAAAAGCCGTATTGATTGGAGCAGGAAATAATCCCAAAGGCTGAGAAATTCTCTAGCTCAGAGAGCACATGATTGAGCACCTACACCTTAACCCAGCACTTCAACCCTAAACTTGTGGCAATTGTTTGACAAGGTAGAATTTTATGAACCAAAATGCTACTTTGATTAGGATGGCAGAGCAAGAGTCACCAAATGGTCCTGCAGAAGATGCCATAGTTGTATGTTTCTCTTTGTCCACATCTGCAAAGCAGCTAATTGAAAACCTTTCAGAACTTCACAGGGCAGCTCATCCTCCACAAGTCTGCAAGTTAGTCCTTCTTTCTACCATTTTTTTTGTCGTCAATAGCTCTTCATCCTTGAATCAGAACTTCTGGAGGAAGTTGTTCTTTCTGATCTTGTCAGTTCAGATTTAGTTCTAAATAATCTCACATCTCGTAGGAAGGAAAAGCACTTTCTATGATATCTTAATTTTCCTCACAGGGTAGAAACCATAGGAGGAAGGACACATTGAAAATAGGCCCAGAAAGTAAACTTCTCTTCTTTGAGGAAGAGTGTGCTGGGTGAGAGACATTTCCAGTTTATAACTGAGACTCTGAAGGTAAAATGTTCATGCATCATTTCCATCAGACCTGTCTTCTGTGTGACCTATTGGAAAGGACAGAAGCCAGAGATAAAAGCCCTCAGGAAGAAAGCTGTATAGTCATTGAAAGTGCCTTTAGACAGAGGGAACAATATCAGGGTTCTAGAAAGGATGTGTTTCTAGACATGATCTAATGGTGGCCAGATAAGCACGGGACCTGTTTTTCTGTTCTTTATCATTATACTTATAGCCATGTGTAGAGAACACTTTCAGTGACAGATGGAGCTAGAGAATTATGTGGGAGATGGAATTCTATTTTCCAGTTTTTAAAAAATTACCTGTGGCTGTATAACAAATAACTCTCAAATTCAATGGCTTAAAACACTAAGATTTTTTTGATGTGTGTGTTTATATATTTATGTATATACAGGCATATTTGTGTGCGTGTATATTTAGGTGTATATGGGCATGTGTGTGTGTGTGTGTGTGTGTGTGTGTGTGTGTGTGTGTTCCCATGTGTCCATGTGGAGGTCAGAGGACTATCTTGGATGTTATTTCTGAGGCATCACCCACTTTTTTTGTGTTATTACAGTGATTTTCACTGGTCTGGAACTCACCAGATAAGACCAAGCTCCAGGGGGCTGCTTTGTCTCCATCTATCTCCCAGGCACTCAGATTCCAAGTGCATACTGGCATTGTTAGCTCTTCAAAAATGCATTTTGGAACTTGAACACAGGTCCTCATGCTTTCTCTTCATATGCTTTCTCTTCATTTGGTCATGAATCTTGTGGAGGTTTTTTTTTTTTTTTTTTTTTTTTTTTTTTGTGTGTGTGTGTGTGTGTGTGTGTGTGTGTGTGTGTGTGTGTGTGTGTGTGTTTGTTTTAAATCATGAGCACAAGGGACCTATTTCAATGTGCATGTTTCTGTATGTTTGTGAAGAAAGAGAGATGATAGATAAAAGAGGAAAGACATAGAAGGGGACAGAGAGACACACAGAGAGATACAGAGAGAGACAGTGATAGAGAGACAGACCTAGAGACAGACACACACGCAGAGGTGTGCTTCTGCAGTGCAGATCTTGGAGGAATGGAGTGATATAGGATGGTGACAGTGTTATCCTAGGCATGTACTCTTCCCCAGGCTTGCTTTCACTGGGTGGAACACAATGACAAAAAATGACAAAGGGAAAATAAAATTCCAATTTTGTCCATCTGAGCCACTCAGGAAACATGATTTGAGAACAACTGCTTCAGAAGAAAGACATCCATGGCGCTAGGAATAAATTAACAGTGGTTATAGTCACTAGAAGTGTCCATAACTGGTGTTTGTGAGCCTCCCAACATGTTTTAGGTGTGTTTGGAACTTTATGCTAAGAACACCATTTAATCTCTTCAATTCTTTATGACCAGGGAAACTCTTTTAATCCCTATTTTGAAGATGAATTTCAATTATGAACCCAAGGTCATACCACTGTTGAGTACAGAATTTGAACTCAAGTAAGTGACTCTAAGAAATGGATCGCTATACTTAGTTTATTTAATCGTTTTCTCTAAGCACCGTTTACTCTGCCTATATAAATTGGCTTTCATTATAGAAGAAGAACTGGTAGGAGAGGAAATGTAGATAGATAGACAGATAGATGATAGTTATATCATGAAAGTTGGGACACAAATTATAGAAGCTGTAAAGTACAACAGCTTGTTTCCTGAAGGCTGTGGAATCAGGAAAACTAATGGTGTGACTCAGTGTGTGTCCAGAGGCTACGGAAGCCTCTGCTGTAACCCTCATTAAAGTTCTTAAGATGGAATCCAGGGAAATCACTGGTGTCAGTTCCAGAAATGGGAAACCTGAAAAGTGGAATGTTAACACCAAAGGCAGGAGATGAATGCCTCAGCTTGAGAAGGGGAAGTGAATTTATCCTTCTTCTGCCCCTTTGGTCTATCAGGGCCTCAGAGGATTAGGTGACTGCCACCTGCATGAGGCAGGGCAGATCTTACTTACTTAGTCTCCCCATTTAAATATTAATCTCTTCCAGAAACACCACCACACGTTCTCAAATAAAGTTTCACCAGCTATTTAGCCACACCTTAACCCACTTAATTTGACATTAGATTAAAAATCACATTGTCTAAAAAATAGAACTTTCTCAGTTGAGCTCACAGAAAACATTGGTGTTTTTTCTGACCTTCTACCTTTGTCTCTGTCAATGAATTAACCATATTCTAGTCTAGGTAGGTCTTCTACACAGTGGAATGGTCAGATGTGTATCAAACCTAATAATTTGAATTTTGTTTAGGTAAGAGGTTAACATGCTTTGAAATGAGAAGACAGGTGGAGAACAATGTCAATCAAAAGTCTCTTATCTTTTCCCACGTTGCTGATTCCACCAGGTTAAGTTCACAGTGTTCCAAAAAGTACCTGAACAGGCAGTAGTAGCTCTGAAATTACAGAACTCAAGGTTTTGTTTGTTTGTTTTATTATGACAGTTGTGATTACATGCTAGGCTTCTTGGTAGCCCTGATGACGAGTATGTACTAAAACGTTCTGATGCAAAAACCAGGAAAAATTCCATTCCCTTAGTGGGTTGTTACCATTTTCAGGCACCCTGCTAAGAACTTGTCAGATCATTATAGTTGACCATAATTCAATAAATCTTGGAGTCATTGCTGTATTCATTTTTCAAGTAAATTGAAGTTTGGAGAAGTTAATTAAATACTCAAAGATCCATTAATCAAACTGCAGTTGGGTCAGAAATAAACTAAGTAGACACTGCAGGCTGGTCCTTTCTCTGTTGTTTGTCTTATTACACACAAACAAGATCTTCATATTTTTCTTTAAAGTGTTTTCATATATTTGATATGTTCTGTAGCAGAGCAATGCCTGATAAATGTGAGGAGAAATGTATTTTCTTCTTTAATGTTAGGCAACATCTCAATTTGCTATTCTTATCAGCAACCTAGTCTATCATAAGGTCATATTTCATTTACAGGGTATTTTTTTCTATTTAATATTTTTAAAGATATATTTTTACCATTTTAAGATGTAAATCTGCCACACATGGTTATGTGCTTGTGAGTGCAGTATCTGTGGACTCTAGAAGTACTAAATCTACCTGGAGGCCCTCCTAGAACCAGGCTTATATTAATGATAATTTTAGGTAGAATAATGTTTTGATGAGAATATGTTTATTGCACTTAAAATAAACTCAGTTAACTTTTTAAATATGTAAATGTCACATCCAAATTGTGAGTTTTGTAGATATTGGTGCTTAGGAGTGTGTAAATGTGTAGTGCTTACACAGACTATCATCCACATCAGATTATTCAGTCTTCTGTATGATCCCCAAAACATTGTGAAGTAAGCATAAAAGTGAATAAATCTTGGAGAATGTTGACCTGGGCAGAAAGTATCTATATATACTCCATGGAAAACTATCAATTTTTCTCACTGATGTCTTCATAACAGATTTCAGAATTTTCTATTTGCCTATTTCATTTCCCCTATGATTAGCAGGACACAAATCTAATATCCTGTAGAGATTACATGATACATGCATTTTGCTGAGTTACTGGGTACACTGTGTGACCTAATATTCAGGGATGCAGCTGTAGCCAAGTGGTAGTATGGCCTAGCATGTAACCTACTCAATGCATAGTCCTACATTCAATTCAGTTCAGGATGCCCTGAAAAGTTACCAATTTCCAAGTGTTCATCACCTCAGCTGTAAGCCAACTGAGACAGAGAACAGTTAAGCGAGCAATCTCGGGTCATGATTGTGTACACAGTGTAGAATCTACCTTTCTTGAGAATGTATTTCTGGTCTTACTTCCCTTTGTAAATCAGAGTTTTCTGACTTGAAATTTGATACCTGTACAAATTCATCAAACATTGTATGTTCCATTCTGGAGACTTTTAAAAGAATTTGCTTTTAATAATCCCAAGACTTGCAAGAAGCTCAGGGTGTAAGAGTTCCTTGTTCACTACACTTGAGAGGTGCATTGTAGGACTGCCTTTCAACAAAGAAAGAGCATCAGGGACATTTCCTCCTCTCTTCAAGGTAAGAGGAAATAAAAGGATCTTTTACAAACTCACATGGCTGCCTTTTATCAGTGTCATCAACTTCACAATGCAGTATCTTTTCTGTCATTTTCTCCTTTGGGTCTAAGGTACACAGCCTTGTGGTCATGTTTTCAAATGGGGCCAAAGTGTGTATCAATCTTTAAATATTATTAGACTACTTGTTGCCATTACATGACTCCTATCATGTCCCGTATAATTTTGTTTTCTGAGTGGCAAGATTTCCTATCTCTCAGTATGAAGGTTGAAATGTTTCTTTATAAGTCTTTGCTTTCTGAGACATCACATAGATAGTTTGCAGAAGGTTCCAAATTTACAAAAGTAAGGGTTATTTTTGTGTGTGTGAATTGATTATCGATCTAACATCAATGCAGTTAATGGTATGGAGATGGAGAGTGCAGGGTTGAGGATTTCTGAGGTGAGTGAAAACAGATCAACCCCACTTTCAATGGATCAGTCACAGAAGCCACAGCGTTCTTGACTGGATAATGGTCATAAAGGCAACACATGGTACAGTCAGAGGAATATGTTGTTTGGATACAGAAAATGACTTATTAAGTTCATTTACTTAATGATTAAGTAAATCCATCCAGTGTTCTTTCAGTAATATCTGACATCGTTTTTAATAGCATAGCAAAATTGGGTCAACAGTTAAAGGTTTTTAAATTTTAAATTCTCATCTATGAATGGAACGTAGTGTCTACCCTGAAGAGATATTGCAACAAAAACAATATTATAACAAAATACGATATTAATGATAATTTCAAATATAAAATATAGATGAATTAATAATTTACAATAAAATATTCACACGGGCAGGCTTTTGGGAGCCTGGTGACTGTGGTGTGATGCTTTGCACAGCCTTGGTGCAGTGGGGAGGGTCTTGAACCTGCCTAGGCTCAGTGTACTGGGCTCTGTTGACTCCTCATGGGAGACCTTGATTTGGGGTATGTGGAGATATGGGGTGGCAGGGAGGGATGACTGTAGGGTGGGAGAAGAGTGGAGGGGGATCTGTGGGTAGTATGTAGAGTGAGTAGAAAATTTCTTAATAAAGAAAAATGAAAAAAAGAAAATATTCAAGATTTATGCATTGACAATTACAAACTGTTGAAGGATATGAAAGCATATATAAACATGGCAGAATAATCTAATTTCATTTGCTGAAAGACTCAATGATACTATAATTTCAGTTCCAATTAGTAAACTTGTGCAAGGTGATACAAATCCAAATTCCAGAGGATATTTTTATAGAAAAGATTAGTTTATTCTAAAATTTGAATGGAGACTTGGATGACTTAAACAGACATTTCTTCTAAATAGAAAGTTATATTTAAAGGATTTACTTCACTTGATTTCAAGATCTATTATAAAGCTAACATATATTGCATGAAGATAAATATATAAAGTGTTGGATCAGATACACATACATACATACATATATACATACATACATACATATAGATAGATATATTTCAGAGCTAGACTCGCATATGATGTCCATTAGTGTTTGGAATTGGAAATATACACAAAATTCTAAAACATGAAAACTAGCCTTTAAAGGCACAAAGCAGAAAAATGATTGTGTGGTTATTTGAGTAATTGCTTAGGTGGAGAAGGAAGCATGGGTTAAATGGGGGATGAAGAAATATTTGTGGGAACATTTGTAGATAATTGATTTGTTTTCTTAATTGTGCATTTATGGATATATGCATATGGCAAGGTCATCCAAGTATGCACTATAAATATGATCAGTTTGATGTGTGAAGTATAAGTTAATACAGCTGCAAAAACAAAGTGACAGCAAACTTAAGTCAATAGAAATCAACATCAAAAAGGAGAAAGGTGAGAGAGAGGGAGGGAGGAATGGAAATAGGGAGGGAGGGAAAGAGGAAGGGGAGAGAGAGAGAGAGAGAGAGAGAGAGAGAGAGAGAGAGAGAGAGAGAGAGAAAGAGAGAGAGAGAGAGAGAGAGAGAGAGAGGTTTTGAAGAAAATAATATGACTATTTGTAAAAGTTGTAGGCAGTATAGAATTTTTCATATCCTATAGAAATCCCACAATATAGACAAAAAGGAGCAGAATAATTGCTTAAAGAAATATGAAGGGAAAGTTCTCATGCTTGAAGAAATATACTGACTTAGAAATTCAGATGCTCAGCAAAGCTCATGTAGGAGACATTACAAAGTTAATGTCCAAATATTACACAGTAAAACTACTCAAAACCAATCACAAGGAACCCAAATATGACTCAGTTAGTATAACAAGACAAAATGTTCTGCAAGGAATTGGAAACCTAAAATTGTAAAACCAGAAAAATATTTATATTATATTATATATAAAATATTTATAGAAATAAATATAATATCTTTAAAAGAAAGAAATTAGCAAATTTTTGGCAACTAAGATAGAAAATATTCATTGTCAGGAGTCTTGAATTACAATTAGGGAAACACTGTTCATATTTGTATGTATGCATGATTGCAGGTATGTATGTAATGTAATATATGTGCATATATATACACCTACACAAGGCCTGCACAAGATCAAGCCAGCTCAGAATTCCAGCATAGATGGAGAAGGAACTCCTGAGTCCACATGTCTAGCTAAGAAGCTATTGGCAGTTGATAGACGCTTGGGGAGAGTCACTTTTCTCAGTATGTAGTCACTGGTAGGTTCTCTTTGCCCCAGCAGATGACCTCACACCCATGCATATATAGGGAGAGCTAAGTGGGCTCAGTGGATACAAACAAATACAATAATTAACAAATAAGTACAAAAGGAGGACATGTGGAAGGAATATGTGATGGGAGGTCTTGGGGAGGGAGTGTAAGGGAGAAGTGAAGGGTGACTAAGATTACTGCACATTGTAAATATGTTTAATTTGTTAATAAGTGAAAAATGTTTAAAAAAGTCTAACTTTACAAAATTTGAAATTTTAGAGTTTCTAACCTCAAGAATATGAAATGAAATATCAGAGTGATTATTAACAAATGACATCTAAAAACCAACAGACCAAATGAAAATCTGCAAAAGAAATTAGGAAATACTGTATAACGCAAAATGATAGCATCAAAGCATCTAAAATGATGAGATATCACAAAACCCGTGTTTAAGGGGAAACCTTTGACCTTAAATGCTTGTAATAGCAAGAAGTTTTAAGAAAATCAATGTCCTTCTAGGCTGCAATTTTTTTTCCCCAGTGTCTTCGTCCAGCTTCAGTATCAAGGTTTTGTTAATGAGTTTGGAAGTATTCCATCCTCCTCCATATTTTGGAAGAATTTGAAAAAGAATGGTATTGGTTCTTGACAGAATTCATCTGTGAAGTCACGTTGCCTTTTCATTAGAATTCACTCGTGGGAGATAGCATACTTATGGGCATTTATCTCCTTTGTCCTAAATTACCCAGTCTATTGGTGTGTAATAAATAGTTACGGTGGCCTCTAAAGATCCTTTTTACTTCTACATTGTCAGCTTATTGTCGTTATTATGATATTGAAATATTTTGTTTTTGAGAGTACATCTACTCTTGTTTTATTATAACTTTTTGAGGTCATCGTATATTTACGTCATTTTCCTGTTTCTTTCCTCCCTCTAGCCCCTCCCATGCCCTCCCCAATTTGCTCTCTCTCACTCTCAAATTTAATGCCATTGTTTTGTTTGTTGCTATGTATATACACCTTTATTCTTAAATAGATACATACAACCTGTTCAGTCTGTCTAGTACTGCTTGTGTGTGCATGTTTTCAGGGCTGAAAAGCTCTGCTTTCTTTAGTTGTCTCTAGTTCTTTGTCTAGGTTTGGGGCTTCCAGAGCTTTCTCCCATCTGTGTTAGCATGGCTGTGGCTCTCCCCTTTATCCGGGTCTCACTTAGGCAGTCCTGTTGGTGAGACTTCCCGGGTGTATCTTCTTTGACATTTGCAAGAGATACAATCTCACAGCAACCTTCCTCTTCCTCTGGTTCTTATAATATGTCCTCCCTCTCCTCTGTAATAATCCCTCAGTCTTAGGTGCAGGACTTGTATTGTAGATTTATCTGTTGGAGCAGGGCTCCATAGGTCTGTATTTTGTTTGGGTCTTGTTTTCTGCAGCTGTCAACATCTGTTGTGGACTATTTACTCTTCACAGTGAGTTTTATGCTTCCATGCTGTTACTTAGTATCCTTCTATTTAATTTAAATAACTTTCATTAGCATTTCTCATAAGGCAGTGTTAGTGGTGGTTCATGTTCTCCACTTTTGTCTGAGAATGTCCTTATCTCTCTTTATTTCTAAGAGATAATTTTGCTATGTGTAGTCTTCCTCATTGCTAGTCTTTTTTTTTTAAATCACTCACTTTGGCATGCAAATTCCTGGTGAGGAGTTCTTTGATGGCCTTTAGGACAATCAAATAAAACTTTCAGTCTTTAAACATGAATTCCACAGAAAAGGAGCTTTCCTGGAGCTGATAAGCTTGCCTCTGGGAGCACAACCAAGTGGGATAGGTCAGGAGGGTGTTTTGGGTCTGTGGTTTGCCAGTTCATTTCTATAGAACTGTCTTGTGTGTTCTATAGAAACAGTCTTGTCCTTGAATCCATTGGACTGCTTCTCGGACCTTCGTCAGCAGGGTTGATGTTGGGATGAATGTATGTTACCGGGTCCATAAAAATAGACTTGTTATTAGGTATAAGTGTGGTTCCATGTACACTGGTGGAAGTCATCTTCTAGATGTCTGTGTAGGTCCCTGGGCAATCTAGGATGCTTTGGAGCTGCACCTAAGGGAGAGTAGAGCCAAGGAAGAGGACACTAGAACAGTTTAATAATCTGTGGATATCATGGCTTCAGGGTAGCCCTGGGCATAGACAAGGCTTCTGGTGAGGTATCAGGGCTTTCTCTCAGAGCAGAGTCAAGAGGACATGGAGATGATTTATGAGGCTTTTTTAGTGTTGACAGCCAGAATCAAGGTCTTTGGACCTGCCTCTGAGATTTGAGTGTGCATGGCTCCTGCTAAGACCTTGGTTGGCAGTTTTGATGGCAAGCAAAACAATAAGTGGGCTTGCATCTAAGTTCAAAGGAAGAACTTGGTCTTTTCTGAATCTAAAGCCAGGACTACAGGAATGACACCTGGCAATTCCTTGGGTATCTACCCTCTCAAGATGGCCTTCCTTGGTGTTGGAATTTTCTTGGGTTTTTCAACATCTCTCAGAAAAGTCAGTTTAGCTTATGAATGGCTGAAGAACTTCACTTACTGTGGGAGAATGCTAATGGGGCTCTCCTGTTGTGCTATGTTGAAATCACAGATGACTCTTAAAAGTATAAAAAGTGAGAAGTTATGGAGGAGAATCAAATCTTAAAGAAATGACTCACATCACACTGTGTTTTAGGGTATTTCTGCCTATTTTTGACTCCCTGTGGGTAATTCCCAGTTATATGTGGTATAAAAATAGGAGCCAAACCCCGACTTGACTTCAGACATTCCTTTTGGCTATGGAAGCTGGATTCATCAGACCTTGGAGACAAGGAGAAGAAAAGAAAGCATCAGGAAGAGTAAACCATCATCATCTTTAACTGAGATTTACCAGCATTTTTCTTCTATTTTTTGCTGTAATTTAATTTTTAAATAGTGTGCATATGTATGTGTCTCTGTGTGGGTTTGTGAACATGTGCGAGGGTTTCTTGGATTCCTTGGAACTGGAGTTACTGCTGTTTATGAGGCACTTGTGATGTGTATTGGGAATCAAATTCAGGTCCTCAGCAGTAGCAGACCACTCTTTCAGCTGCAGAGTCATCCTTCCAACCTTGTGTTAGTGTTTTTTATTATAATTCAAAAAACAGATTCTTATGAAATGATGCAAGCTTTTGATTAATTTCCAGAATCTTAGAAGAGGTACTTTGATGAACTTTTTCATTTTGAGTTCTGCTTTCCCGAGAAAGGCTTTGGGGAGATACGTGTTCTAGTATTACATAAATAATGTCAGAAAAAGACAAATAAAAATAAAATAAAAGCTGGAGTGGGAGAGTAAGTAAAGATACACTTTCTATAAAACATACAGAAAAATTACTAAATGTAGAATTGACATAGTCCATGTTGAATTGTTTAAGAAACAAAGAGAGAAATATTAGACAGTTTGAAAACAGTGGTGTTAGAAAAGTGAGTACCTGAAAGGAAATCCTTGTGCCACCTGGAGAGAAGAGAAGGCTGTCACATCACACGCTGTGTACCTGAGTTTTAGGATCTAACCAATGTGAGTTAGTATCAAAGAAATGCATCATTGGACATAAGTACATTTATTTTTGAAGCCTTTGAGTTCTTTTTAGATGAATTATAAGTTAAAAAATAAATGCTTATGAAAATGATGATTCCTTTTGAGTGCCACTAGTTCCTGATTAAAAAAAAAGAACTAATTGCGGAGTCGTCTTTCCAACCTCTTGTTAGTGTTTTCTATTATAATTCAAAAAAAAATAAATGCTTATGAAATGATGAAAGCTTTTGATTAATTTCAGGAAAAAAATTAACAGGAAAGAAATATAATGTGGCATTTGCCCATTTTATCACATTTGCTGCTATGTAGCTTTTTAATCATAAATGGAATGATTGTACCAAGAAATTGTGTTAAGGGAAAAATCACTCTTAGAATGGACTGATTTGGATGTAGGAATTGATGAAGGCAAATTAAAGGGACTATGGATAATGATTAGTGACTACAAGAAAATGATTTGGAGAGACACATATGTTCTTTCATATATTCTTCCAATCAAGATGAATCCAGCAGAATATTTGAGAGGCAAACTCCTTACCTTGCTGGTTTAGCATTCTTTTGGGGAGAGACAAGATAAAGTCATGGAAAGTAAACTTACTGTATAACAATAGATGGTATTGATTATACACTATGATTAAATAGGAAGAGGGCCTCCATTTCTAAATAGTACAGACATGGAGGACCTTGATGAGAGATATTTCTTAGGAAGAGTTGGAGAAAAGAGAACGTTAAAAAAAGTGTGAGCATCTGACAAAGCCTTGTAGGCTTGCATAACTGAATGAGTAGCACAAAGGTTGATTATTTGACATGTTCAATAGCAACAAAGTGAGAAGGCAGCATCAGACAGGAGGTCAGAGGATCTTCAGAAAGGCCCTATTGCACAAGACTTTGCAGGCTAAAAGCAACTAGACAAAGAAATCACAAGACTGAGTAACATTCTAAAACGAAGTAAACAAAAGAGTGACATGATAATTCCTTTCCCTCACTTCCATGTTTGCCCCACTCCCAGGCTAGCCTGTATTTCCCTTGAAAACTTCAGTTAGTGAATTCATTCTGGCACTGTGCACCTATGAGCTCATGCAAATGTGTGCACACATGCGCATATGTTCTTCCACAGTGGCTGGTCTGCCCCTCAGCATCTGCTCAGGTGATCCATCCTTACAACCATCCTCTTCTTCTAATCTCATTTGCCTACAGATCTCTAATGTTCAGTCACAACCTTCCACTCCCTGACATTCCTAGGCTTTTGAGGAGAGGGTGGTGGATTGGGGAGCTCCCCAAAGACAGGCTATACAGAGTATAAACTAAGTCATTTTCTTACCAGTACTTTGGTATAGCACCAATCTAATGTTCATGTAGATTGATTTCTACATCATCATTTTAGAACATCATTCTATTATGATTGTATGCATGATGTATGATTCTACTATTGTCCTTTTATTTTTGCTTTCACACACCACACCTCAGCAAACTTTTTGAGAAGTCCAATTTTGCTTTAGGGGAACACTCTTTATCCACATGCCTGAAGTGAGAGATTCCACTTGTGCAGATCTTTGCTAAACTTTCCTGCCCACTGGTTTCTTACCCACAAGCTGTAATGTAGCAAAGTGATCCAAGTCAAGTCATTAGTTGTCCCAAGACTCAGTTCTCCAGCTTAGGTCTGCACTCACAAGGAAGTAGGTTAGCCTCTTCTGGAACTTATAACCTAGAGCTATTTGACTCACCAGGTAGAACTCATTATGTTCTCTAAAAGAAAAGTGAAGTCAAGCCTGAGTCAGAACTTGCTTAGAGCTGCATGTCCTTCTGGGCATCTTGGCTTATGTGAGCACCCTACTGCTCTATTTGTTTAGCTCATGTGAACTGGGTTTTCTAAATCTGGTAACTAGAAGTTCCTGATTGATGCAAATGGTAATTCATCTTTCTGACTGGAGCCCACTCAAGTGATGTGCTCATGCTCTTCATTCTCCATTTACCAGAAGACTTAGAAAATATTGAAATAAGCTGTTAGCCAGCAGTTAATTAAAAGTAAACATATATACAAGTAACACTGTACAGCTGGACCAGGTTCTATTTATGTATTTAAAATATATATGTATGTACATGCATGTGTGTGACAACAATTAATGAAAAATGAGGTTATGAATTTGAAAGAGACCATGGAAGGGATTTTGAAAGGTTTTAATGGAGGAAAAGGAGGGGGAGAATGGTGTGATTATATTATAATCTCAAAAAGCAAAAGAAACAATAATAAAAAGAAAAGTGATGGCCATATGCTTCTGACCAGCCTATATCTTGAATATTTAAATTTTTAGATGGATTGTTCATTATTCCTACAAGTTAAAAATAGTTAACCACATGCTATCATTTAGTTGCCTTTAAACTATATGCCTGAGAATTCCATGACTATAAATACAGCAATGAGAGGTACAGTCACCTTCCAATTTTCCTTTTCCTCATGGGCAGTTAGTAGATACAAGAAGTGACTGTTCTGTGTAGTAGTCAGTGTTTTATGCTTCAGGACAAGCGAAGATTACACCTGGGGCCAGACACAAAAGAAGCAAGTGTTCTGTCTTAGTTGGAAGCTAAAGTAAAAGTCATTGGTAGACAAAGTTCCCTTTTGAGAAAAGGATTATGGGCCATGAAATCATGCATTATCTCAGGAAATACACATTAGCTGGGTGGTGGTGGCGCACACCTTTAATCCCAGCACTTAGGAGGTAGAGGCAGGCAGATCTTTTTGAGTGTGAGGCCAGCCTGGTCTACAGAGCAAGACCCAGGAAAGGCACAAAGCTACAAAGAGAAACCCTGTCTCAAAAAACCCAAAAAATGAAAAAAAAACATATATTGAGGAAAGTTAGAATGAAAATGAGAATAATTTCAGCTACTCCATGACTGAACCAGGATTAAAACTCATGTTTAGTCCTATCACTACTGTCTTTTCGTAGTTTGCTTCAAAGCACTAAGAAGTAGGGATTTAGAAGGCAAAAAAAGGGAAGTGCAGAGGAAATTACTAGGATGCTCCCACAGTTATAGGGTCCTCACTAAGCATCAGTGAAGTTGAAAGACTGTACTACCAGTATCCAGCTTGGGTGTTAGACAGATGACTCTCGGGACACGTGACAGTGGGATATGAATGACTGAAATACTGAAGACTTTACAATACAAACAGGTCTGCAGTTTATAGGGCCCTAGTGCTCCAGTGAATGGTTTGAATGATGTGGATGCTCTGAAGAGTGAAGATACGAGCAATGATATGTCTTTTCATTGTGTCTTGACATTCTTACCTGGATTTCCATTTACATGCATAGGCAGTTACAAAGACAGGCAGTGTACATGGCTTATCAGTCCTTCAGTCTCACCTCTGCCAGAGGCTTAATGTTGCCATTATAGGTAAGACAAATCACTCCCACTGTTTCTACAAATGTAGCCATCAGATAAAAAAAAATCTTTAATTGTCACATTTCTCCACTTTTAGTAACTTAGAGGGCACATGATACCCTAAACATACATGTTGAGGGATATCATTTCAGAAATAAAAATTATTCAGTATCAAAGTGAGAACTAATGTTGATGAGGAGAGCCCCAGTGTTTAAAGCTTTATCACATGCCGAGCACTGTGTTAGAGTTTGCAAACATGACAACAGTGGATTGTCCTAGCAATCATTTGCAATAACTGTTTTTAGCTAGCTCCATCTCACAGATGAAGCTCACACAAATAGCTATCCCTGCAAAATTTCAATTTATACACAAAGGCTAGCATGTTATGAGCACTTAACATGCGCCAGGTGCTCTGCTAAATAGGTTACAGCAGTGGTTCTCAACCTTCCTAATGCTGCGACCCTTTAATTCAGTTCCTTATTGTGGTGACCCTCCAACCATAAAATTATTTTGTTGCTACTTCATAACTTAATTTTATACTGTTATGAATCTTAATGTAAATATATGATATGAAGGATATCTGACATGTAACCCGAAGGGGGTTGAGACCCTCAAGTTGAATACCACTGGTTGGTTAACAGGGCCTTATGTACCCTCAGTACACTGATCCATTCCTATGTGTGCAAAATTGAATTCAGGCTCTGAGGCCAAGCACTGTTTAAGATAATGCAGCAAGAAAGGAAAGGATCCAGATTTGAGTTCAGCCTCAGTCAACAGTGCCGAAACTCTGCTTGGTTCCATCTGTCCCTGTTGGGCCTCGTGGCACATGTACATTCAGAATCTCAGCACCAGGGGCTGGAGACAGAAGGGATCTGTGGGCTCCTAGAGAATACATGTGCTCTAGTTTCAGAAAGAGACTGTCTCAAAGAGTAATGTAGGGAATGAAAGAAGCTACTCGATGATATCCACCTGCAGCCTCTACATGGGTGCACATATCCTGATACAATCTGTATACATGCACACACCACACAACACAACATACACACACACACACACACACACACACACACACACATTTTTGTAAATGAAAGTTTGAAAACAATACAACAAATAAAACAAACAGAAGAACAAATGGATGGTGATGTTGATTTCTGGCTATATTCTGTCGCCATTCTGTGAGGCTCAGTTTGATGTCTATTCTCTATTGGATAGTTCACCACGGAATCCTAATTTGCCTCCTCAAAACTTCAGTGTCCCAGTTCTTGGTCTTGTTTCTAGAACAGAGAGGAAATCGGTTTCTTTATACCCGGTGGTGACTCAGCAGCCATTATTTTCTTTCTCCAGGATAAAGATAGTGACTCTTTACTTAAAGAAAAAACTTCTTTTCAAGCATTTCACCTAAAGGTTTAGCCTTTTCTATAAAGAGACTCTATTGTGACAGGTGTTACGGAGTGCTGTTCTACACATTTCAAGCATTATAGTTTTTCATTCAACACTCAAAGCTTCCATTTTACAAATGAGGAAATTAAGTACAATGCATTTACATTTAACTAATTTGCCTAATGTCTCATGGTTGGTTACTTACATCGCCAGTTTCTACTCAGGTCTAATAACAAAGTCCATAGAACTCATACTATTTCCACCAACTGGTCATGGGATTAAAATCTATAGTGTCAGACTTAATGATCACCAAGATAAGGATTTGAAGTGATTGAGACTCCTTTGTC
This sequence comes from Peromyscus maniculatus bairdii, assembly GCF_049852395.1. Taxonomy (NCBI): domain Eukaryota; kingdom Metazoa; phylum Chordata; class Mammalia; order Rodentia; family Cricetidae; genus Peromyscus; species Peromyscus maniculatus. Next base: position 34,815,302 of record NC_134871.1, read on the forward strand.
TAAATGAAGTATCTAGGCCTCAACCTAGTAATGAATTAATACACACTAGAATGCTTTACTTTAAAACCTTATCCTATCCTTTAAGATTATAAACAACCCACAGTCACAAAACTTTACACTTCTGGTGTTTCTTAATTCCTCTAAAATGTGCCCTAAGCAAGCCTTCAAAGGGAGTCTAAGTTTACTACAAAGAAGATAAAAACAAATGGGTGCTCTAGATCAGTTCCTGTTGTAGCTGTGTTCTGGAGGAAGCAAATATTAAAACAGGAATAGAGATTGGCAATATAATTCTGCATATCTTACCCATTCCTGATACTTCCCCCAGCACAGCCAAATGCTCTTAGATTAGACAATCATTTCCTATTCTTCAAACCAGGTCCTGCACACTGCCTTGGAGTGCTTCTAACTCAAATTTTCATTTCTCTTTTCTAACTTCTGGCCCTCCAAGTCATCTCTTCCTAATCTTAGTAATCAGCATCAATCTTATTTCATGGAGGAAATATGAATTCCCCACCCCATGTTGCCTGTACCTGCCTCTCTGGTTCCTTATCCCCTTCTGTCATTAGAAACACCATGTAATAGGCTGCCTGGACATTCTTCTGTTTCCCCATTCTCTCTGTGCCAACAGGCAGTGTTTGACTCTATATAGAACGGGTCTACTTCCTGCACTGCTGGATTTTATTCCCATTTGGGGACCATTGCTTTCAGATCGATTTCCTTTTCATCATATACTCTCGCACCTTTCTCATATAGCTCTTTTCCGTTATTGTTTATACATGCGGTGTTTCTTCTTCTCTCAACTCTCCATCCTCTTTCTAGATTCTTCTTTTTTGTCATGCATTCTGACTATCCTATAATTACTACTTATACTAAATTTTCAACATCTCAAAGCCAGGGGCTTCTCAGTTCTAGACCCATGCTTGCATCTCCAGAGCAGTGACTCCGTGTGGGTGTCCATGGCATCTTATCCATCTTGTCCTTCTGAGTCCCACTCACCCTGAGTGACCATCTGGCCATTGTCTAAGACAGTCCCTGGACGTCAACCTTGTCCTTTTCCATCCTTCTTTTTGCCATTCACAGACAGTAAACTGTCCACCTGCAGTGATGCCTGATGTTTCTCAGACAACCTCTATCTTGACCTATCACCCAACCTTGACTGATTTGGCTCCAGGCACCTCCCATCTCCCTGCCTCTATAGGATGACAACAGTCTTTCTGAGCTCATTTTAGACAGCTTCATGTCCTGAGATTCACTTTATGCTTCAGGATGCTCAGAAAATAAGTCTGATAACAGTATGCTTACAATCTCTAGAATAAAATATAAATTACCATTCATTAAATGTAATCCTTATCCTGGCCTCCCCCCCCATTTTACATACCAACCACAGATCCCCCTCTCTTCCCTCCTCCCACCCCTAAGCCTTCCACTCCAACCCACCCTCCATTCCTCCCTCCAACAAGATAAGGCCTCCCATGGGGAGTCAGCAGAGTCTGATACATTCAGTTGAGGCAGGTCCAAGCCCCTCCCCCTGCATCAAGGCTGTGCAAGGTGTCCCACCAAAGGTAGTGGACCCCAAATATCCAGCTCATGCACCAGGGATGGATCCTGATCCTAATGTCAGGTGGCTCCTTAAGCAGATCAAGCTACACAACTGTCTTGCTTATGCAGAGGGCCTATTCCAGTCCCACGGAGGCTCCACAGCTACTGGATATCCTGGTCTTAAGTATATCTGCTTCTTGACTTCCTACTTCCCTTGTGAAAACATGATGCTCACATTCTACCTGTATAAGGACTATTGCTAGTCATCTTTTTGGGATGCTTGCACTTTGCTAATCATCTTTCAGGGATTCTTGCACTGTTGATGACCACCTTGGTTTCTTGTCTGTTACCACACTTCAGTCTAATAGATGCAATGTACATGCCTTCAGAAGGGCATAGATTTTCCTTGTAACAAGAAACAAATAAATCGTTAAGGAAGTAACTAGTTTCCCTTGGCAATCTAGGCCTCAGGATACTGATCTATTTCTGTGTCTCAAGTGTATCATTGGCTTTATCATTCTTCCTTGTCTTTGCTTCTGCCAGTGCATCTCATTCTGCTATTTTCCTCTATTTCCATGGGTAGTAGCCAGAATAAAGTCATTGGCATTATGGTATTGGTGGAATATTAAGGCAACTCCACGTATTTAAAATGGATGTTTATTTTGTGGGGTAACTTACAAGTGAAGGGATAGGTTACAGGGTTTGGAAAAGGTGTAGTGCAGTCCAGTGGTGTTCTCTGGAGAATTCTGCTCAGTCTACCTCCAGCATCCAGGATCCAGGAGCCAAGAGAGCTGGCAATCCAGATCTGAGGTCTTAAGGGCTCCTGTCTTGGCCCTGACTTGTAGGTGTGACAGTTACCTAAGCCTCAATGGGGGTAGTACTTCCAGGTCAAAGCTGGAACAGCTACCCACTACATTATGGAGACATGGAAGATAATTTACTGATAACTAAGAATTAAGTGATAGTCCAAGAATGGCATAAAGTCCAATGGGTGGTTGTTAAAGTGTTGATTGCCTTTGTTATACAAAATTCACTTCAGAACCTCAAGTGCTTCTGTCTAGGCTTCATAGTCAGGTGTGTTTAGTTGACTGTTTTGTTTTGTTTTTTTATCACTGTAATAAAAAAATTGAGAGAAACCATTTAAAGGATGAAAATAATTAGTTTGGTTCATGATTTCAAGGTTTCATCAATGGTCATCTAGTTCCATGTATTTGGATCTACAGTGAGATAGAGCATTATGATAGAGAAGGTATGTTATAACAGGGAGTGGAGAGAGAGATAGGGACAGGAACCAGGTTTAAGACAGTCTCACACAATCTTATCCCAACACTTTCTTCAATTAGGCCCTACGTCTGAAAGTTTTTGTGACTTCCCTATAATTTTGTCAAATTGTGAATCAATATATGATTCATATGTTGATTAGATCAAAATACTTATGATCTGACAACCTTATTGTCAATCCTTCAACACATGATAAGTTGGAGGATCATTTATATCCAAACTATAGTACCAAGTAATACATAGATAAGCTCTTGAACATTCTTTGAGCAATAAAGTTTTTTTTTTAATGTTACATGTAGTTAGGCTTTATCTCATGTGTCAGTTCTGTTATGAGGTCAGTGAAAACAAGGGAATTAGTAGCAGAGTTGCTGATAACAATAACAACAACACTTATTAAACACCTACTATTTATCAAGCACTCTAAATACTAATTTGCATGACATTTATCTTCATAGTACACAGTGAGACTGGGACTATATTTACCATCTTTATAATGAGAGTTCAATGACTTGCATAGCTAATAAATGAGAAAGAAGAATTTGATTAAATACAGTTAACCTCTAAATTCTGTGTTCATAAAGACATTTTACTATACTGCTTTCAAAGACTGCGTGAAATGAAAGAGACAATATACAATTAAATACATATGATATACATTATATAGTTCACAAATATAACACTACATGATGCATACTGTATATTAATATTTCATTGTTTTAAGATCATATACTTTTTGTGTTGTATTATGCCATATATGTCAATATGGAATAAATGTTGACTGACACTTAGCAAGCACTTACCATTTAACGTGTAATCTCAGGAAATTTTGGCAAATTTAGTATCATTATGTAATATAGTTATGCTTGATGACAAGATGAACTCAATTAAACAGATTTTTATTTTTCTGGTATTTATAAGTCATGAGAGAGCTGGTATCTGAATTTTAGTTTCCTAGTACCAAAGATGATGCTTCCACATCTTCCATGTAGAATGTCACTCATTATATACCATTAATGATAAAAACAGAGAATAAATTTTATGTACCAAGTTGAGTAAGTGATAATGTACTCTATACATGTTACTGGCTTGCTTGGATGTGAGGGCAGAAGATTCCCACAATGCCCAGATTGTCTCTGTAGTAGTTAAAGAAGGAATCCATGGTGAGCATTATCATAAGGTAGTGGCTAAGAGTTTGGAGTTTGCTGCTGTGGATGATACCTGTATTGACCTTCTCTGATACAAGGCTTAAGAAATGATATGGAAGAGAGTGTGGAAAAAGTATACCTATTGGAGGAGAAGGAACAGAATTAAAATCAGAATATGATGACTTCTGTATATGGCATATCTGTTGTGCACATGAGCTCATAGCAGCTCTTGTTACCGGTACATAATTAAGCCAGTTCCAGTTGGAGACTGGAGAAATGGCTCAGCTATGTTTTTTTAATAAACATTTATTTATTTATTATGTATGCAGCATATATGACTGCAGGCCAGAAGAGGGCACCAGATCTCATTACAGATGATTGTGAGCCACCATGTGGTTGCTGGGAATTGAACTCAGGACCTCTGGAAGAGCAGTCAGTGCTCTTAACATCTGAGCTATCTCTCCAGCCCAAGCTCAGCTATTAAAGACTAGACTCATGACCAGAAATAAAATTTCAGCATGGTTAAAGGAAGGGTCACAGGACCCTTATTGGATAGCTTTATACCCATGTCCCTCAACACAGCACTAATTGAACTCAAGGGGTTATTAATAACAAAAAAGAAATATATGAAGTTGTGAAGAGCAGATGGGGGTCACTAGGATGAGTTGCAGGACGGATGGGTGGTGGTGGATGAGTATGTTCAAAATACAATGTATAAATCTATGGAAACTTCAAAGAATAAATGAAATGTATTATTTTTTTTAACAAAAAGATAATGTAGTGTTCAGACTATACAGGTTTGGAGACAGTGGTAATGAATTTGGATCTCCAAACCATAGAGATCTTCAAGAAGCAGGCTTGACTGTCTCAAAAGGCTTGGGGCATGATTGAGGCCATTATTTCCTCACTTTCAACTAAGCACTGGGTACTTGATTAGAATTGAGGCCAGGCAGACAGCACTAGTGGTATTTCCTGGGAGTCTAAATCACAAGGTTTTGACATCTCTGATTTAAAGTGAAATTGAAATTGCTTCACTACTGATTCAGGTTGAAACTACTTTTAGGCTTGCCAAGGAGGACCATTGGAAATACAAATCTGCCTCCCAACAATGCTTCAGCTTTGAGATTCTTCCTGCCTTTATTCTGTGGAATGATAGATCTGGAAGAATAACAATGCCTGACATGCCCTCTCATTACATTTGTAGAGCATCTTTACAGAAGTGATCTCATTTTATCTTTGTAAAAACCCTGTAAGGGAAGCACTATTATCTTCATTCTGCAGCAGGCAAACAGGCACAGGAAGAGTAAGACAAGCAGAAATTCACCCTCCCACCTCCCCCTTTCTCTAACCCTCCCAGCTAGTCTGAGATCTCCATGGGTAGATGAAAGGTTTAGTCAGTGTCCAAATCAATAATCAAAGAGGCACAGGCCAACAGGATATGTCAAAAATGTCCTCTGTTGAATTCTTTTTATCATCACCAATAGAAACCTGTCATTAATTATGGGGCTGGAATTTTAATTGCATAGATGGGTAGGAAAGAATACCATTAAAACCTGGAGAGGTTAATAAACTTGGTCTGGTTATCCTAGCTTCAAAATAGTAGCATCAAATCTAAACTTCCACCTATGACCTCCAATTTGTGTCTTTCATCTCCTCACATGGTGATGATATGGAAGAGGGAAGCCTTACATCTCAGACTTCCATGTTTGACTACTGACTAGACTTATGATCCTGGACCTAGCGTTATAACCCCTAGGCTCTCTGCTTCATGTTTTCATCTTCAAAACGGAAATGCTCTAGCACCACCCCTAAGACTTCCTATTCAGACAAACAAGAATCACATGTAACCTGAAGATTTACACCAGGAATGTAATATACATATTAGTTAGACTCTTCATTGCTGTAATCAAATACCTGACAGAATCACATAAAAGACTGAAGTATGTATTTTAGCTTATAGTTTCAGATGTGTAAATGTGAAGTCCTTGGCTCTGTTGATTCCAGGCACCCGGTGAGGCAGGCTATCATGAAGACAGGAACATGTAGTAAAGGCTCCATACCTCATCGTAAATAAGATAGACAGAAAAGGGACAGGAACTAACCAGGGACCTACTCCCAGTGATCCCCTTTCTCCAGCTTAGCCCTACTTTCTAAAATTTACACCACTTCTCAAGAACAGTACTACCAGCCAGGTTAGAACCTAGGATTCTGCAATGAAGTTTTGAGCATACATTTCATAGTCAATTCATAATATTTCAGTTATCTAGAACCTTATGAGTTGTAAAGTCAATTTCTTTCCTCACACTCCTACCTGATTTCTTGATCCATAAACAACTGTTTTTTGCTTGTTTGTTATTAGTTTGTTTTCTTGGATGAGGTTATACTTCTCAAACTGCATGCTGAGAGAATACCAGCATGGTCAGCCTGGAATGCTTCTCGCTCAGTTAAGTTTCTCTAGAACTCCTTCTACCAGTCCAATCTGAAAGTTAGCCATTGCTACATGAAATGCCTTGCTTGTCTGTTAACCCCTTGATCCCTGATGATCAGACTTCCTCTGAACATTGATATTCCTTAAACTGTTCCTAGTAGCCTACCAACATTCCCCTCCTCCACTAACTGAAAACTCCTGGCTTGCTGCTCCTCTCTGTCTGATTTTGCATTGTACATTCAGTGTGCTTGCTGTGCATCAGAACTACAGTCTCCCAAAAAGCAAGCACAATCAACAACAACAACAACAACAACAAATGATGATTTCTGTCTCCTGATTCAGCAATCAGAATTCAACCACAATCATTTAACTGAGAGTTGAAAAAGTTTCTTGAAGACTAGAAGATGCATTGAACAAATATAATTGAGACTCTACCATGCTTGGGAATCCAAAGACAGCCTCTCAAGTAATTAAAATATAAATGCCCTACATATGTGTGTATGTGTGTGTGTGTGTGTGTGTGTGTGTGTGTGTATGTGTGTGTGTGTGCATACACATATACATAGATATATTCTTTGAAAAGAATGCAGAAAAGAGTGATCATCTCTAATATCTCAGAATTGTGGTACATTTGTGGTATAATGAATTGTGTGTCATTATAATGCCATGATTTTTTTAGATACTTGGCTAAAGACATTGTATTAATCTTGTTCTCTCTATCTGAGTAATAAGCACATACCATGTGTCAGCCATATCTTTAGGCTCTGTAAAAGCAAATGCCTTTAGACACTGCCTGTGTTTTTATACCATTCATTCAGTGGCATAGCCTCTACCACAAATCTGAATTGTGTGTAAGCCTAGATAGGCTAGGTTGTGGAGGGTAATATAGTAACTGAGTAGTTTAAAGCTCATCCTCTTTATAGCTCATATTCTATAGATCAGGCATCATTATCTGCCTCAGTTCTCTTGTGGGGACCTACAGGGATGCAATCTCCATCAGTTAGCCTCAGATGTTGGGTGAGAAATTTACTCCATATTTATTCAGAGTATTGGTAAACAATTTATTTCCAGCTGGTGGTTTACTGTTATACTCAGCTTCTCAGATTTGCACATGTGGCCTCCTTCAACTCAACAGTGGGATTCTGCCATCTCCCTGGTCCCCCTCCTGACTGGAGTATAGTTTACTTCTTTACCAACCAAGAAATGTCTCTGCTTTTAAAAGATTCATGAAATTGGATGATACACACTCACATAATCAACTGCTCAGTAGTCCATGGTTTTGTGTGTGTGTGTGTGTGTGTGTGTGTGTGTGTGTGTGTGTGTGTGTGTATGTGAACATATGGATATCAGAAGAGGATACTGGGTATTTTGCTCTATAAGTCCATGCCATATATTTCTTATTGAGATTGTGTTTCTTATTCATCCTGGAGCTAGGCTGTCATAAAGTTCTACTAATATTTCTGTTTTAGCTTCCCACAGTTATAGAGTTAGAAATACCTGGCCTTTTATGCTGGTGCAAAGATTTCCACTCTGGGCTTATATAGCAAGTCTACCTGCTAAGTCATATCCCCAGCCCTGATGGCTCAGGGTAATCAAGAGCCTCAAAGGTTGAGTGGCTCTCCCATACAAGAATGTTTGTACTCTTGCTGTGCAGTGTCTTTCCTCTAGGACACAGACTGCTGAAACAGTCACCACCTGAGACATCACTAGCCACACAGCAGTTGGAGAGAGTGAATGCATGTAGGTGGATTGATACCAGCTCTTAGAGTTTTGACCCCCAAAGTGTGTACATCCCTACTGCTCACATTCCATTAAAGCAAAAAGTTACATGTCCTGAACCACCTTCAAGGGGCCTAGGAGACACAGATCTACCTGAGGCAAGAGGGCCTAGAAATATTGGCAGGGGGTAGGACTAATAAGCAATACATTTCCCAATTTAATTGTCAAAATTTGTTTCATTTTCCTTCTAGCATATAAAATACACTGATCCTACCCCTACTCCAAGGGAGACCATGCAAAGTCTTGTGTATTTGCATATCAAAGCAAACACTCATCAAGCTGGATATATGTGAGAATAGCTGTGTCAAGGATTAAGCAGGATGCTTTCCCTCAGAAGTCTCTTGGCCCCTCAGTGTTGTCCTCCTTTGACAGACATACTTCATTTGGCGAATTTGTTCAATTTAAGTCAAACAGGCAATGAGTCGCAAAGCCAGGATTTTCCTCAACTCTGCTCACAACTCTCAGGGAATGATTCCCAACAGAGTAAAGAGGAAGCAGTATGGGAGCTGCAGTTTGCCTTTGAAGTTCGTTAGCCCAGGTGAAGGTCAAGAACATAGACAGAAATCCATGCCACTGGCTTTTGGGGCAGAGCCCTGATAGGCAAGAGTGCTGAGACAGTGAGAATGGGAAGTCAGAAAAGATCTAACAAGTTCTTAGAGAAAAAAATGCATTTTCCAGGTTGACAAGAACAGAGGTGGGAGTTTCCACACCTAACTGAAAATACATTGGAATTATTATTTTTTACTTAAGAAATTATTTATTCATTTTGCATACCAACCACAGACCCCCCTCTCATGCCTTCTCTCACTCCCCACCCCCAACCTTGCCCCCAACCCAGCCACCATCCTTTCCTCCAAAAGGATAAGGCCTCCCACGGGGACTCAGCAAAGCCTGGTACATTCAGTTGAGGCAGGACAAATTATAAAATGTGAAATAACAGTGTGGGCATACTTAGAGATAAGGACGTGTGTGTGTGTGTGTGTGTGTGTGTGTGTGTGTGTGTGTGTGTGTGTATGTGTGTGTGTATGCAAATGCGTGCACATATATGTGCGTGTGTACTAAAAATTGTTCTTTTCCTAACTTGCATAAGAATTACATTCCTTATGTGATATCTTCTTCCAAAGGAGGCAGTAGGCTAATCCTGAAACACTCAGCTGTTTTTCCCAGTCTCAGTTTCTCTGAGCTACTGGGGCTTTATAAACTCTGTAAGAAAGGTGCTTGCTCAACTATGTTCATATCAGCATTATTCATAACAGCCAAAAAATGGAAACAACCTAGATGCCTCTCAACTGAAGAATGGATAAAGAAAATGTGGCACATATACACAATGGAGTACTACTCAGCAAAAGCAAACAAACAAACAAAAAACAATGATATCATGAAATTTGCAGGCAAATGGATGGAACTAAAAAATATCATCTTAAGTGAGGTAACCCAGGCTCAGAAGGACAAACATAGTATGTACTCACTCATAAGTGGATACTACATGTGAGGGAAGGGATGGCCAGACTGCAACCCACAACTCCAGAGAGGCTAGCTAACAGGGAAAGACCCTAGGAGGAACACATGGATGACCCTGCAAAGGAGAAGTGAATGAGATCTACATGAACGAACTAGGAGTGAGGAGTGGCAGAGGGCGAGGAGTGGGGGATGAGAACACAAGGAAATGGGAGGGTCGAGCTGGAACAGGGACAGAATAGGAGGGCAGGGAGGAAGATACCATGATAGATGAGGACATCATGGGAATAGGAAGAGGCAGTGTTCTGGGAAGGCTCTCAGGAATCCACAAGGATGACCCCACCTTGATTTGCTGGCAGTGGTCCAGAGGGTGCCTGGACTGGTCTATTCTGGTGACTGTTCTAGCAAATAACCTAGCTGTCATCACAGAGCCTTTGTCCAGTGACTGATGGAGGCAGATGCAGACATTCACAGCCAGGCTCCAGGCTGAGCTCCAGGAACCCAACTGATGAGAGAGAGGAGGAATTCTGCAGGCAAGGGATGTCGAGATCACGATGGGAGGACGTACAGAGATGACAGGCCACACTAGTGGAAGCCCATGAACTGTGGACTGGTGGCTGTGGAGCCCCCATGGGACTGGAGTAGGCCCTCTGGATACGGAAGACAGTTGTTTGGCTCGAACTGTTTGGGGGGCACCCAGGCAGGGGGATCAGGATCTGTCCCTGGTCTATGGGCAGGCTTCTGGGAATTCAGTGCCTGTGGTGTGACACCTTGGGCAGCCTTTGTGCAGTGGGAAGGAGCTTGGACCTGCCTAGGCTCAGTATGCTGGGCTCTGCTGACTCCCCATGGGAGACCTTGATTTGAGGGATATGGGGATGCAGGATGGCTTGGGAAAGAGGGTTGGGGTTATGGATTAGGGAGGAGGGGGGATCTGTGGATGATATGTGGAGTGAGTAGGAAATTTATTAATAAAGAAAAAAATTTAAAAAAAAGGAAGGTGCTTGCTATTAACATTCTTGCTACTCCCATTAACCACTGACCTTTCTTCTTGATGAATCTTCAGCCTTTGTATGTAATTTGGGGAAATAAAGAAAAGGTGGCTTTCAAAGGCAGGATGAGAATTTGGTAGTAACTGGTACTGTGGAGGCAATATGGACTATGACAACACACTCTGCTGGTATCCATAGAGAGGAACACTGTACCTCCAGAAGAATGCCTTAGGGAGTAAACAGTGGCTGAGCATAAAAGAAAGGGGGAGATTATCAAAGAATATTCCTAGGCAGAGCAGGTGGTTAAGCAACAGTGTTGAGTTGCAGCAGCTTCCTAAGAGAGCTGTCACTGGATGAATCACATGTACACAGACCACTCTTCCCTCACAAGGGTTCTCTGCCTCTCTCCCCTGCCTACATATGTATTGCTGGTTTGTCCAAGGTGCAGTCACAGTGGATTCTAACTACATCTAATTACATCTATTCATCCAATTCTCAGAACAAAGTACTAGAGGTGCATCCACTGTCATTTCGTTTACCATTGGGAAAAATATACATAACTTCTTCTCAGCTTCCATGCTACTGCTCCTGGCAGCCTACTCAGTTAAAGGTGTGTGTGCGCACGATCCTTTTCCTGCCCAGCACATTGTGTTTGGCAATGCATTGAAATTTAAAAATAAAATAAAATAAAAGGATGCTTGGGCCAGTGAGATGGCTCAGTGGGTAAACGTGCTTGTCTCTCAAGCCTGAGAACCTCACGTCAATCCCCAGAATCAACAGTGGAAGCAGAGAACTGACTCACCAAAGCTGTCCCTTGCTGCTCACTTGAATGTCATGGCAAACACAAGCTTCTCCTCCCCCTTCCTGACACACACCACATGCATACACACAGTAATAATAATTAATGTTAAATTGGTTCTTGCATATCTGTCTCTACTTTTAACTTTTTGGGGACAGAGGTTTTACATTCCTATTTGTTTTTGACAGTAAGAACAAGACCTGGCTCTTAGCAAGTTCCCAATAAATACTTCTTCAGTAAATAATTGGATTTAACACTAGTGAGGTTTGCAGCTCCAATCTTTCTCTGAAGTTCCTCTTTCTTTCCTAAGTTAATCTGTATTCTCATTCGTAGATTTAGTCACACTCATTTTGCTTATCTGGAAAAAATCAGAAACAAGAATGGGGATAAGGAGATTTATACTCTAGAAGTCAGTTGTCTGTATCACACAATCCATCCCAAAAAGGAAATGCAAGGCAGTAAAATGTGTTGAATATGTTTTCTCAGGAACTGCACAGGGCATTTTTAACACATTCTTTCCCACTAAAGCCACAGTAATTCACAGGTTAGATATTTTTATTCCTATTTGAAAGTTGAGGGTGTTGAGGTGCAGATAGATGTAATATTTAGCCCCGAGATGAACAGCCACAAGACAAGAGAGTTGGAACTCATCTACAGAAGACTAAAATGATGCTGATTTTCCCCACCTATGTGTCTTTCAAACTCATATCCATTAGGACAATTTATGCAGCTTCTTACAAAAAATACCCCCCCCCCATTTTCCACAGGAGAGGCAGAGGCCCAGTAAAAGGAAGCATTTTAATTATCAGATTGATTTTTAGTTTACCTTTTCATTTTCACATCTCTTCCCTTACTTTATTCAATGATAACTTTGATTTTAGTGTATAAACCAAGAGATGAGGAAGGTGTAGAAAACAGATAGACATGAGCAATCATAGGAGTCTGTTTAATTCATCATGCTTCAGGGACACTTGGCTCAGTCTGGGAGGAAGGGACTGGACCTGCCTGGACTGATTCTACCAGGTTGATCACAGTCCTCAGGGGAGGATTTGTCCTGGAGGAGGTGGGAATGGGGGGTGGGCTGGGGTTAAGGGGAGTGGGTGGGAGGGGGGAGAATAGGGGAACCCGTGACTGATATGTAGAACTGAATGGTATTGTAAAATAAAAAAATAAATAAAAAATAATTCATCATGCTTTTACTTTTGAATGCAGAATTCGCTGTTAAGTCCAAACTCTCGCCTTCTCATTTATTAACGGTGAGAGGAACCAATCATTTCATTGCACTTGAAGGTTCTTCTAAGGTTGTAAAGATTAAATGAGATGAGCAGGTCTAGTTCTGAATATGTGCATTATGTTCCTGTGACATTTTCTTTCTAACTGAACTTGCCAAGTACAGATGTCAACGTGCCAGAGAATGAGCCTTGCTTTCTGTCCCTGACTTTATATCATGTATGCATAAAACAGCCATTATATATTTCTCTGGCACTGTCTAAGACTCTGAGCTGGTTGAGCTTTATAATTCTTAAATTTCTAAAATGTCAGTCTTTTCAGAAGTATGCTTTGGAAAAAAGGCACTTCTCTGCGCTAATACACCACCAGGTTCCTTCCCAATGGCTTTAATATTTTTTTCCCCTCACATACAAGACCCGGAATTTAAGAAAATGTTGAAAGGGAGAAAATTATTTTATTATTAATAATAGAAATACTTTTAGGCTACTCATGTGGTTGAGTCCTTGACTTCAAGAGTTCCAAGCTGGTAGAAGTACTTGCAATTTTAGAAAGGAGACCTGTGGTCTTAAATGACAGTTTATCTTGTGAAGCAGATTATCTTCAAAGGTGGAAGTATAATAGGGAGAAAAAAGCCCATAGGTTTTGGAATCAGGAATACCAGTTTTCAAATCTTAAAACCATAATTATAAGCATGGCTTTGAAAAAGACCAGAATGCCTTTTGAATCTTTGATTTTTTTTTAAATTTAGTAAAAAGGGATTCCACTACCTATTTTAAAATATTCCCATGAACCATAAATGCGATATAAATATTCAGAGTCTCATGTTGAAAATAATTAAAAAAACAATAAATAATAACTTTGTCTTTCATTAAATTGAGTGACAGTGCCTTATATTTGAATCCAGCTGCATTATTTAGTATCTATGAGACCAAATTACTCTTAAAATCTGAGTATCTGGTCTATAAAATGAAGATACTATGTACATCATAAGTTGGCCACGCAAGTTAAATTAACTAACTTATGAATGATGTCTACTATGAGTAATGATTCTAAACATTTCTCTTTCCTTTTTTCCTTTCCATTCTTGCTGTCTCTCCCTACTCTCTCCTCTTCACTCAGGGATAACTTCTACCATGCCACACATCATCCTTCTGCCAATGATAGCTTTGGGTTCCTCCAGTTTTGAGAGTCAGTCACCCAAAGCCTGTCTTGACTCCTCCACTATCATAAACAAAGGACACACATCTAATGGAAAAAGTAAGGGTGGGCCATATATTGTCTCCACGTCATGCTTCATTCTTTTCAGGGCTCAGAACAGGTGTGCACTGCCACCAATACATTTTCATGGTGTTTAAGCTGGCTGCACTGTGTCAAACATGCCTCTTTTCCTGTGAGTGCCTGACTCCTAATGGGCTTCCGTACTTTCCTTGCTCCTAATGGGCTTCACCAACTTTAATATACTGTATTACTGTGGCCCCGTTGCATCAAAGCAAAATCTTGCTGAATTTCAGTGTTCTAACTTGATTGTTAATCTCATAATTAGCCAAGTCATGCACTGGGTTGTCAGCAATCTGCAACATGGTCATGGTTTTAGTTTACTCAGGGTGTGAGAGAGATATTGCAAATAAAAACTGTCAGGTGAGGTATATTGGCCCCTATTTGGATTTATGCCTTTCAAAGTAGCATAGAATTAAGACAGACTTGGCTTTAAATAGCCAATCTTCTATTTACTGTGTGATTTGGGGCAAGTTTCTTGGCATGTCTGACAAAACACAATGTGTTACACTTAATGTGCTTCTGATATATATCCTTTAAAAACAATTTAAGAATCTAGAACGCCTCATTTTAAATGTCCAGTTCAGTAGTTAGCATCTTATTATTATAATGAACTACTTGAGCTAGGCTACTTAAGAATACAAGTTTATTTAGTTAGGGCAGAGTCAGCCTCTTGTGATGGCATCGTGCCAGCTGGAGATATGGAAAGAACATTTTAACTTAAAAATAGGAAGACAAGAACAGATGCACATTTCAGGAGGGGCCTTCTAACCAGCTCCCTCTTAAGTAGCTCACTCTAGATGGCTCTTATTAGGATTTCCTATTTGGCCTCACCTCTTAGAGACTCTACCTTCCACCATATCTACAATGAAGGTCAGGCTTCCAACTTATAAACCCTGAGGACAAGCTACATTCTAGCTATAGCACCAAGGTTTGTACATACACACACACACACACACACACACACACACACACACACAAATATTTACATTCACATTCACTTACATAGGTGTACATACACATTTAGTATCATTTACTATCTTCTATACACTTCTCATCTTTTGCATTTCTTGCTCATATCACTATATTTTCTAGTTACTCTGGGAATGACTTTGCATGGGTTGTTTAGCTTTCCTAAGCTTCAGTTGCCCAACATGGGGGATACTGACGGACAACTGTATCCATAGGCAGTAGTAAGGAGGAAGGCAGTAAGATGAAGCAACTGTTGCATGTAAAGCACTTGCCTAACTTTGGAAGCACAAAAGATGCTTATTTCCTTCCTCCCTCATTCTCTTAGCCCAGGAAGTACATGCTTAACTTCCATGGAAAACAAAACAGCAGGGATATTCCAATGGTTTCTGGAGAGTAAAATTCTCATCCACACTCAAGGTCAACTGTTGTCCCCAGAAGCCCCCACGTGGCATATAATGATTATACTGATATTTGATGATGCCGTTCAAATTAGCTGTTAGGAGAATGCCTGTGTGTTTGTTGACCACACTTTCAGGGTTAGGGAGTCACAGGAGAGAAGTCGAGTTCTCTAAAGTCATAAGCATGAAAATATGATAGTGAAGTTTTAGGATAAGGGAACTGTTTTCAACATCTCAGTAAAGTGATGGTAGGAATCTGGCTAAAACATGTAGGCAAATAGAGATAAGACATGTCATACTTTTCATGGGGCTTTATTTAAAAAATGAATAACTTTTACAATTACAATGTAGATGTAATTTTTATTAACATAAAAAATAATAGAAACATTCTTAGTTCTCATCAACTACATAGAATTTTTATATTATTCACAATTAATAACTTTTGTCTCCAAATATGGAGAAATGTTTAGGAATCAGGATATTTGTTAAATATTGAGTTACTACTGAGAAACTTCCATGGGCTTGCGGATGAATTTAGGCACTAGATATTTGATATCAGTTGGAGGAGGCCAGATTTTCAATATTTAACTTTTTTTGTTAAAAATACTCCTGCCATGTCCAAACTCAAGCTAAGAAGTGACTGGTAGAATTCCTCAGCTGGTTCCTGCAGACCACAGCTTTACAGGAAGTGCTGTGATAAGACATGGGGTTATAAATACCCAGTAAGCATTAAGTTCATTTAAAATTTCAAAAACTTCACAGAACAGTGAGTGCAAAATAGCACTGAACTTGGAATAGAAACCTTTGATTAATCATATTTTTTTCTTAAATAACATTAACAGAAAAGAGAGCCATATTCTTGAGGTATCATGAGGGTAGCTTCCCTCTTTTTTCTAGGAGATACAATTTCACAGACGACTTCTTAGTCCTCTGGCTCTTACCATATTTTCACCATTTTTTCCCAGTGTTTCCTGAGACTTAGGTGCAGGAATGGTGTTACAGATGTAACTATTGGGCCTGGGCTCCACACGATTAGCTGATCTCTGATTTATGATGTTGTGGCTTCTGTATACTGGTCTCCATTTGCTATAAAGAGAAACTTCTTTAATGAGGGATCAGAGCTACATTTATCTGTGTGTATAAGGTTAAGTTATAGAATGTGACTTACAACTTATGCTGGTCTAGTAATGTGAAAGTAGCAGATGTTTGCAAAAATCCATGACCTTACTATTACCAAGTAGTTGGTTGTTTTTCATACCAGGCATGATTTCCTTTCTACATCTATAGACATGCTAACATGGAAGGGGATAATCTCACAGGAACCTACCTCTAGACAAAGAACTATAGGCGACTAATGACTCCTGAGAGAAGGAGAATTGACCTTTTCCAAAGACGAACCCCTAACTGGCTGTCTAATACAAAGCGGTCATTCCTGAAATCATATACACACAAGGCACACTAAATAGACTTGGCAGGCTATATTCATAAGTTTATACATTTATATGTAGAATAATAATAATAGAAAAGAGGATATCAATTTGAGAAGGAGTAGGGGGCTCTCCCAAGATAGGGAAAGTGATATTTCAATTTTTAGAAAATTTAACTTTAAAAGATTAACAGAAAAAATGTTAAGATTTTCAGGTTTTGCAAGAATAATGAAACAATTAAATGCAAATTTGTTGTGTGAAACTGTATCACAAATATAATATAATATTAGAGCAGTAATACTAACTCTATTGTAAGATGTTTGATATTGGGACACCTAACTCTCTGGGAGCTGTGGCTCACTGTCTGCCACCAGCAGGATCATGCACAAAAAAGAACAAAATTCAAGGCCTGGCATCTATGGAATGCTTGCACATCATTGTAAAACTGAAAATTTGTATGTTGAATGATTATGACTTGGGGGCCATCTGTCCCAGTCTCCACAAGCAAATTGTCTGAAAGAAAAAGCCTCATAAAAGTCCCATGTGCAGAGTGACACAGTTGATAAGAGATGTCAATAACAGTTAATAATGACTGGTGCTTGCTGAACACATGGAAGTGGTTTCATTTCAATTACTGCCTTTAATCCTCAGACAACTCATCTAAGTGGCATTTGAAAGTTCTGTAAAAATAGAAAAAAAAGTTGTTTTCTGATTTGACCTTTTCCCTCATATTCAGTGAATCTTCAAGAAAAAAAAAGTACAAGTTGATTTCAGTAGTAATTTTAATTGAGACAGCATCTTATTACCCAGGTGACATTAGCCTTGGATTCTTTTCTCTTTTTGTAATTAAGGAATTTTTTATTCATTTTACATAGCAACTGCAGATCCCCCTCTCTTCCCTCTCCTGCCTCTCCAGCCTCCCCACCCCCATTCCCTCCTCCAACAATGTAAGGTCTCCCATGGGGAGTCAGCAGAGCCTCGTACTTTCTTTCAGGTAAGGTAGGTCCAATGCCCCCACCAAACCAAGGCTGTGTAAGGTGTCCCACCATAGGTAGTGGACGCCAAAAAGCCAACACATGCATCAGGGATCCCACTGCCAGGGCCCCCTTAAAGAAGATCAAGCTACACAACTATCTCACTTATGCAAAGGGCATAGTCCAATCCCACACAGGTTCCACGGCTGTTGGTCTAAAGTTCATGAGTTCCCACTAGTTTGGTTTGGTTGTCTCTGCAAGTTTCCCCATGATGATCTTGATGCTCCTTGTTCATAGAATCCCTCTTCTCTCTCTTTGACTGGACTCCTGAAGCTCGGCCTGGTGCTTGGCTGTGGATCTCTGCATCTGCTTCCATCAGTTACTGGATGAAGGCTCTATGGTGACAGGGTATTCACCAATCTGATTACTGGGGTAAGCCAGTTCAGGTACCCTCTCCACTATTTCTAGTAGTCTAAGCTGGGGTCAT
Source organism: Peromyscus maniculatus bairdii (assembly GCF_049852395.1). Lineage (NCBI taxonomy): Eukaryota > Metazoa > Chordata > Mammalia > Rodentia > Cricetidae > Peromyscus > Peromyscus maniculatus. Next base: position 34,833,483 of record NC_134871.1, read on the forward strand.
CCTTGTGGATTCCTGGGAACTTCTCTAACACCTAGTTTCTCCCTATCTCCATGATATCTCCTTCTATCATGGTATCTCTTTCATTGCTCTCTCACTTTGTCCCTGTTCCAGATTGACCATCCCTTTCTCTTATGTTTTCATTCCCCATTTGCTGTGGATGATTGATTGATGAGTAAAATGCTGATTGGCCAATAGCCAGGCAGGAAGTATAGGCAGGACAAAGAGGGAGGAGAATTATTGGAAGTGGAAGGCTGTGGCAGGGAGATGCTGCCAGCCGCCATGATGAGAAGCAACATGTAAAGATACCAGTAAGCCACGAGCCATGTGGCAACTTATAGATTAATAGAAATGAGTTAATTTATGATATAAAAATAACAACCAAGAAGCTTTAGCCATTAGACCAAACAGTTTAAATAATATAAATCTTTGTGTGTTTACTTGAGTCTGAGGGCTGTGGGAGCCAGGCAGGAACAGGATAACTACATCAACAATGGCGCCCAGTATGGGGCCCGAGTTTTCACCTTATGTCCGCATAAGAATACGGTGCCCTCACCCAACAAGAAGTAGTATTAAAAAACTACGTCCAAATTTCCAAAAATACCAAGCTGGCTTTAGAGATGAAATTGGCTCACTCCTTCTCTAAACCCAATCATATTCCTAAAAGAAAAGGTTGAGAGATTCTTCAATCTCATATCAAAAGAGCCTTCTGGTGTGGGACAGAGAAAAACCTTTTTAAATATATTTTTATAAATGCAATCTCTTTCTAAAGAAAAAATGGGGATAGTATAGATAATGATAGGATAAAAGGGCAGATTGTTGAACCTACTTTTAAAGAGCAACAAATTGTTTAAAACATTTTTATATTATTGTAGATCTTAGTTTATTGATAGAAATTTAAAGCAAATTTATTTAATTTTGTTATACTGTATATATATTTCTATTCTTGTTTGAGGTATTATGTTTATATAACTCATTTAGATTGTAATGGATAATTAAGAAATACAGATTAATAATTAGTCTTCCATGATAGCCAAATTTGTAGCATGTTAGTTTTCTAGGTATACATAGATATATTTCATATAAATAGGTAATCTTCAAACACTTCAAAGACCTACAAAATATGGCACTTAAAATGTTTTAAAAATTTAGACTTTCTGGACAGTGAGACATATCTGTTCCTGGCAGCACTGATTTACTTCAGAGAGGAAGATGGGCATCAAAGACACTCCTTATGGAGTTTATCTTCTTCTTGGCAAAAATAACCATTTGGGCAAGAAACTGTTCTTGCCTAGACTGCTTGAAAAAAAATGTATTGACTGAACATGCAGGACCCATAGGAAGGTGACCACTGACTTTGCTTGACAAAATGGTCCTTCGGGTTCCTGCTTCTTAGAAAAAAAACTGCCAGACATTCTACAGGACACAGAAAAAAGTGACTGAGAGACTCTAGGCCTGTGGACTGAAGACAGATGCCCCAACTTTACAAAAGAACTTTAGATGACTTGTCCAGGCAGCCAGCTGTCTCTGTCTACTCTCGCAAGACTCCTTAAAGTTGCTTGAATCCTTCTCCCATTCTCAGATAGTATTATATCCTTCTGAGGTCTTTGATGTAGTTAAAGACTAGATAGTTATAATTTCCTTAGTTATGATAAAAGATAACTCAAATATAAAACCTTAGACTCACAAATATAGGATAGATAGGATATCTTCTTTAATTTTGCCAAATACAAATATACTAGATATTATAAATAGACTAGATATTATAACTGTAATTCTTGCTTGATAATTGTTTTGTTATATGTAATTTTACTATGTGAAAGTTAAAACCTTCCTTGTTAGCTAGCTTCTCTGGAGCTGTGGTTTCAGTCTGGTTACCCTTTGCTTTACATCTAGTATCCACTTATGAGTGAGTACATACTGTGTTTGTCCTTCTGAGTCTCAGTTACCTCACCCAGGATGATATTTTCTAGTTCCATTCATTTGCCTGCAAATTTCATGATGTCATTGTTTTTTTACAGCTGAGTAGTACTCCATTGTGTATATATATCACATTTTCTTGATCCATTCTTCAGTTGAAGGGCATCTAGGTTGTTTCCAGGTTCTGGCTATTACAAATAATGCTGCTATGAACATAGTTGAGCATGTGTCCTCGTGGTATGATTGAGCATTCCTTGGGTATATGCCCAAGAGTGGTATAGCTGGATTTTGAGGTAGATTGATTCCCAATTTTCTATGAAACCACAATACTGATTTCCACAGTGGCTGTACAAGTTTGCATTCCCACCAACAGTGGAGAAGTGTTCCCCTTGCTCTGAATTCTCTCCAACATAAACTGTTATCAGTGTTTTTGATCTTAGCCATTCTGACAGGTGTAAAATGGTATCTTAGATTCCTTTTTATTTTCATTTCCTTGATGACTAAGGATGCTGAGCAATTCCTTAAATGTCTTTTGACCATTTGAGATGGATTTCTAAACCTCCTGCCTCAGTGTCCCATGTGCTGGGATACAGGTTTGCACCACCATGTCAGCTTGAACAGTTATTTTTAGAAGCCAGAGCTTTGAATAGGAAAAAACAGCTCTAATTTAATATGAATTTTTGCCATTCTGTTGGAGCCTTCAGTATTCAACCTCTACAACTCCTCACCCTTCCAATTCTAGTAATTAGTTAGGCTAGCATTTACTAAGTATTAGGATGCATACACACCAAACTAGGAATTTGTATAATTCATTAGAAGAAGAGCTCTTTTTTTTTCTAGTTCTGACACTATTGGCCTATGTTCTCTCATTTATTTCTGAAATAAACTCAAAGGGGTAGATATAATTCTTCTGCTCCCTCTTTACTAACAATGCACTAACTATTGGAAAACCTTAAAAAATCTTGTCCTGAGTCACACATACTATAAATAAGATAGGTGAGATTGAAGCCATCATCTTGCTCCAAAGATAATTACTGTGATATACCAATTTTCTCTATAGTAATTTATGTCTAAATGACATTGACAGGGTTTTATAGTTTGGACTGTCTACTTTCATCTAGTTTCTTAATCTTGTATGTGTTGCAAGATACATATGAGGTGCTAGGTTTTCAGCTTGGCTCTTGAAGTTGGGGGAGATGTGCTAATCAGTGGTCATGCATAAGCCCATCCTCATCACAGCATTGCTATTAACTGTTCTGGACCACGAGAAATTAACTAATAATGACTCTTTATATCTACTCTGTTTCATCACATCCTACTTGAAGGCTTTGTCTCCTATACTAAATAAGAGCTTTGATTCCCTGCTAGGCATATGATAATATTGTTATTTTTTGATTCATTCCTTGAAGATTTCTTATATGGATGTAAATATAACCAACCATCTTATTAAATAAGAAACACAGAACCAATGTAAAAGAGAAAGCCGAGAGGTCAGAGCTCAGAGCTAAAACCTTACCCTTTCTGCGGTGCTTTTACCTCCCCGAAAGAGACCTACTTCCTGTGTGTATGTCTTTACGTAGTCTTTCTGTTCTGCCTTCTCATTGGTTGTAAACCCAAACACATTACTGCCTCATCACTGCCTATAAGTACAGCCCTCCAGGTCTTAAAGGCATATGTCTCCAATGCTAGCTGTATCCCTGAACACACAGAGATCTATGGGATTAAAGGCGTGCACCACTACCGCCACACCCTTTCTATGGCTCTAATAGCTCTGACCCCCGGGCAATTTTATTTATTAATATGCAATTAAAATCACATTTCAGTACAAATAGAATACCATCATATTTCCCCTTTTCTATTTTAATAAAAAGAAAAAAAAGCAAAAGGTTATAACTAACATAAGAAAAAGTATATACGAGGGACATTCAGGCCCGGCAGCAGCCGGCAGAGACATTCAGGCCCAGCGGCGGCCCACAGAGGTAGACAGGCCCAGCGGCAGAGACAAGCAGACGCAGGTAGGCCTGCGGCAGCGGCCCGCGGAGGTAGACGGGCCCAGCAGCAGCCCGCTGAGGTAGACGGGCCCAGCGGTGGCAGCCGACAGAGATATTCAGGCCTGGCGGCAGCCGGCAGAGACATTCAGGCCCAACGGCGGCCCACAGAGGTAGACAGGCCCAGCGGCAGAGACAAGCAGACGCAGGTAGGCCTGTGGCGGTGGCCTGTGGAGGAAGACGGGCCCAGCGGCAGCCCGCTGAGGTAGACGTGCAGCGGCCGACAGGGACATTCAGGCCCGGTGGCGGCCCCCAGAGGCAGACAGACCCAGCGGCAGCTGACAGGGACATACAGGCCCGGCGGCGGACCGCAGAGGTAAACAGGCCCAGGGACGGAGACAAGCAGACACAGCTTGGAACAGGGACGCCCCTAACCCCAACATCTGGGGAAGAAGCTATCTCCGTGGGTTAGAACCAGAACGAATCTGAACACTCCGTCTGAGGACAACCCAGGGCCCAGCTGCTGATCCTGTGAAACCCAAAAACTTGGAGGTGTTGTTGAGACTACCCTGCTCAGCTGAAACCCATCTGGGAGAGGATTCAGATGCCTACAGTTTAAAGTCTGAAGAAACAAGATCAGCTGAGGAGTTGACAAATGAACAAAAAGTGACCTGAGAACACAGAAGAAGGCGCTACCCAGACACCAAACCAGATCACCAGAATCATAAGTATATAATTCACCGATCGAAATCAGCTGCCCCTGAAGAAATAGCCCAAAAGCACCAATTTAACCAAGAACCCCTACTAAACCAAGACTAAAAATTAGAACAAGAGAGGCACTCTCAGACACAGACACCACCTGCACCTCACAGAGGAAGAGATGAGTAGGCGCCAGTGCAAAAATACAGGCAACAACATAAAGACCTATATGGCAACATCAGAACCTAGTGATTCTACACCTGCAAGACCTAAACATACCATGACAGAAGAAACAGAAGAAATAAACCCTAAAAATGACATTAAGAAGATGATAGAGGCCCTTAAAGAAGAAATAAAACATTCCCTCAATGAGGAAATAAAAACTTTCCTTAAAGAGGAAATAAAAACTTTCCTTAAAGAGGAAATAAAAAACTCCCTTAAAGAGGAAATAAAAACTTCCCTTAAAGAGGAAATGAAAAACTCCATTAAAGAGGAAATAAAAAACTCCCTTAAAGAAATGGAAGAAAAAACGAACAAAAAATGGGAAGAAATCAAAGAAAGCCAAGAAAAAGCAATTAAACAGATGAAAGAAACATTCCAAGATCTGAAAAATGAATTTGAGACAATAAAGAAAACACATGCTGAGGGAATGCTGGAAATAGAAATCCTGACAAAACGAACAGGAACTACAGAAACAAGCATAACCAACCGATTGCAAGAGATGGAACAGAGAATCTCTGACACTGAAGACACGATAGAGAAAATAGATTCGTCAGTCAAAGAAAACAATAAAGACAAAAAAGTCCTAACACAAAACGTCCAGGAAATTTGGGACACCATGAAAAGACCAAACCTAAGAATAATAGGGATAGAAGAAGGAGAAGAATACCAACTCAAAGGCACAGAAAATATATTCAACAAAATCATAGAAGAAAACTTTCCTAACCTAAAGAAAGAAATACCTATGAAGATACAAGAAGCTTACAGAACACCGAATAGGCTGGATCCAAAAAAAAAAGTCCCCTCGCCACATAATAATCAAAACACTAAACACACAGAATAAAGAAAAAATATTAAGAGCTGCAAAGGAAAAGGACCAAGTAACATATAAAGGCAAACCCATCAGAATAACACCAGACTACTCAATAGAGACTATGAAAGACAGAAGATCATGGACAAACCTCATGCAGACACTAAGAGACCATGGATGCCAACCCAGACTATTATACCCAGCAAAACTCTTAATCACCATAGGCGGAGTAAACAAAATATTCCAGGATAAAACCAGATTTAATCAATACCTGTCCACAAACCCAGCCCTACAGAAAGCACTAGAAGGGAAAATTCAACCCAAAGAAGCTAAACACATCCATGAAAAATCAAGCAATAGATAATCCTACACCAACATACACCACAGAAGGACAACACAACACAACCAAAAAAATAACAGGAATTAACAATCACTGGTCATTAATATCCATCAATATCAATGGTCTCAACTCACCTATAAAAAGACACAGGCTAACAGAATGGATTAGAAAACAGGACCCATCCATATGCTGCATACAAGAAACACACCTTAACTCCAAAGACAGACACTACCTCCGAGTAAAGGGCTGGGAAAAGGTTTTCCAAGCAAATGGACCTAAGAAACAAGCTGGTGTAGCTATCCTAATATCTAATAAAATAGACTTCAAACTAAAATCAATCAAAAGAGACCAGGATGGACATTACATATTCATCACAGGAAAAATCCACCAAGATGAAGTCTCGATTCTAAACATTTATGCTCCAAATACAAAAGCACCCACATTCATAAAAGAAACACTACTAAAGTTTAAAACGCACATCAAACCCCACACATTAGTAGTGGGAGATTTTAACACACCACTCTCACCAAAAGATAGATCTACCAGACTGAAACTTAACAAAGAAATAAAGGACCTAACAGATGTTATGACTCAAATGGACCTAATAGATATCTACAGAATATTCCATCCTAACACAAAAGAATATACCTTCTTCTCAGCACCCCATGGAACCTTCTCAAAAATTGACCACATGCTTGGACACAAAACAAATCTCAACAGATACAAAAAAATTGGAATAACCTCCTGTATTTTATCAGACCACCAAGCCTTAAAGTTAGAACTCAATAACAACAAAAATTATAGAAAACCCACAAACTCATGGAAACTGAATAATACCCACCTGAAACATCAATGGGTCAAGGAAGAAATAAAGACAGAAATTAAAGAGTTCCTAGAATTCAATGAAAATGAAAGTACAACATACCTAAACTTATGGGACACTATGAAAGCAGTGCTAAGAGGAAAATTCATAGCTCTAAATGCACACATAAAGAAGATGGAGCAATCCCATACCAATGAATTAACAGCACAACTGAAAGCTCTAGAACAAAAAGAAACAAACTCACCCAGGAGAAATAGACGCCAGGAAATAATCAAATTGAGGGCTGAAATCAACGAAATAGAAAACAAGAGAACAATACAAAAAATCAATGAAACAAAGAGTTGGTTCTTTGAAAAAATCAACAAGATAGACAAACCACTAGCCAAATTAACCAAAAGGCAAAGAGAGATCACCCAAATTCACAAAATCAGAAATGAAAAGGGAGACATAACAACAGACAATGAGGAAATCCAGAAAATCATCAGATCATACTTCAAAAACCTGTACTCCACAAAAATGGAAAACCAGGAAGAAATGGACAATTTTCTGGATAAATACCAAATACCAAAATTAAATCAAGACCAGATAAACCATTTAAATAGACCAATAACCCCTAAAGAAATAGAAACAGTCATCAAAAGTCTCCCAACTAAAAAAAGCCCAGGACCAGATGGTTTCAGTGCAGAATTCTATCTGACTTTCAAAGAAGAACTAATACCAATCCTCTTCAAAGTGTTCCACACAATAGAAACAGAAGGAACACTACCAAACTCTTTTTATGAGGCTACAATTACCCTGATACCCAAACCACACAAAGATGCAACAAAGAAAGAGAACTACAGACCAATCTCCCTCATGAACATTGATGCAAAAATACTTAACAAAATATTGGCAAACCGAATCCAAGAATACATCAAAACAATCATCCAACACGACCAAGTAGGATTCATCCCAGGGATGCAAGGATGGTTCAACATACGGAAATCAGTCAATGTAATACACCATATAAACAAACTGAAAGAAAAAAACCACATGATCATCTCCCTAGATGCTGAAAAAGCCTTTGACAAAATCCAACACCCCTTCATGATAAAGGTCTTAGAAAGAATAGGAATACAAGGAACATTTCTAAACATAATAAAAGCAATTTATAGCAAGCCAACAGCAAACATCAAATTAAATGGAGAGAAACTCAAAGCGATACCACTAAATTCAGGAACAAGACAAGGCTGTCCACTCTCCCCATATTTATTCAATATAGTACTAGAAGTTCTAGCTAGAGCAATAAGACAACAAAAGGAGATCAAAGGGATACAAATTGGCAAGGAAGAAGTCAAACTTTCACTATTTGCAGATGATATGATAGTATACATAAGTGACCCCAAAAACTCTACCAGGGAACTTCTACAGCTGATAAACTCCTTCAGTAAAGTGGCAGGATACAAGATCAACTCAAAAAAATCAGTAGCCCTCCTATACACAAATGATAAAAGGGCTGAGAAAGAAGTCAGAGAAACATCACCCTTTACAATAGCCACAAATAATATAAAATACCTTGGGATAACACTAACTAAACAAGTGAAAGACCTTTTTGATAAGAACTTTAAATCTCTAAAGAAAGAAATTGAAGAAGATATCAGAAAATGGAAGGATCTCCCATGCTCATGGATAGGTAGGATTAACATAGTAAAAATGGCAATCTTACCAAAAGCAATCTACAGATTCAATGCAATCCCCATCAAAATCCCAACACAATTCTTCACAGACTTGGAAAGAAAAATACTCAACTTTATATGGAAAAACAAAAGACCCAGGATAGCTAAAAGAATCCTATACGATAAAGCAACCCTTGGAGGCATCACCATCCCGGACCTCAAACTCTACTATAGAGCTATAGTAATAAAAACAGCTTGGTACTGGTATAAAAACCGACATACGGACCAATGGAATCGAATTGAAGACCCTGACATTAATCCATGCACATATGAACACCTGGTTTTTGACAAAGGAGCCAAAACTATACAATGGAACAAAGAAAGTATCTTCAACAAATGGTGCTGGCATAACTGGATGTCAATATGTAAAAGATTACAAATAGATCCATATCTGTCACCATGCACAAAACTCAAGTCCAAGTGGATCAAAGACCTAAACATAAATCCAGTTACACTAAACTTAATAGAAAAGAAGATAGGAAGCACTCTTGAACACATTGGCACTGGAGACCATTTCCTAAATAAAACACCGACAGCACAGACCCTGAGCACAACCATTAATAAATGGGACCTCTCAAAACTGAGAAGCTTTTGCAGGGCAAAAGACACAGTCAATAAGACAAAAAGACAGCCAACAGATTGGGAAAAGATCTTCACCAACCCCACATCTGACAGAGGATTGATCTCCACAATATATAAAGAACTCAAGAAACTAGACATCAAAGCTCTGAACAGTCCAATTAAAAAATGGGCTAAAGAGCTAAACAGAGAATTCACAAAACAAGAACTACAAATGGCTGAAAGACATTTAAAGAAATGCTCAACATCCTTAATCATCAGAGAAATGCAAATCAAAACGACTCTGAGGTACCACCTTACACCTGTTAGAATGGCTAAGATCAAAAACACCAATGACAACCAATGTTGGAGAGGATGTGGAGCAAAGGGAACACTCCTCCACTGTTGGTGGGAATGTAAACTTGTACAACCACTATGGAAATCAGTATGGCGGTTTCTCAGAAAATTAGGAATCAAACTACCTCAAGACCCAGCCATCCCACTCTTGGGCATATACCCAAAGAATGCTGATACATACCATAAAGATACATGCTCAGCTATGTTCATAGCAGCACTATTTGTAATAGCCAGAACCTGGAAACAACCTAGATGCCCATCAACGGAAGAATGGATGAAAAAAATGTGGTACATATACACAATGGAGTACTACTCAGCAGAGAAAAACAATGAAAGCATGAAATTTGCAGGCAAATGGATGGAACTAGAAAAAATCATCCTGAGTGAGGTAACCCAAACCCAGAAAGACAGTTATGGTATGTACTCACTCATTGGTGGATTCTAGATATAAAATGAACAATCAGACCACAACCCATAGAACCATAGAGGCTATATATATAGCATGGAGGTCCCTAGGACGACTGTGGCATATAATAAATTTCAGTTTTACTCAATTATTGAAAAAAAATAGCCAAATGAATGGAAACACATGAACTATGAACCAAAGACTGAGGGGCTCCCAGCTGGATCAGGCCCTCTGAATAGGTGAGACAGTTGATTGGCTTGATCAGTTTGGGAGGCATCTAGGCAGTGGGACCAAGTCCTGTGCTCATTCCATGAGTTGGCTGTTTGAAACCAGGAACTTATGCAGGGACACTTGGCTCAGTCTGAGAGGAAGGGACTGGACCTCCCTGGACTGAGTTTACCAAGTCGATCACAGTCCTCGGGGGAGGACTTGTCCTGGAGGAGGTGGGAATGGAGGGTGGGCTGGGGGTAAGGGGAGGGCGTGGGAGGGGGGAGAATAGGGGAACCCATGGCTGATATGTAGAACTGAATGGTATTGTAAAATAAAAAATATATATCACAAAAAAAAAAGTTAAAAAAAAAAGAAAAAGTATATACAAAAGTACAACTATATAAATATATACAAGTAATAAATTCCTAAACAATGTCTAGCCCATTTGTATTTGACAAATCAGAGAAAATAATTCCATTATCTATCCTATTTTGGTAAGTCCAAAATGTATCTAATTCACTTTCTATCCTAGTTAATCTTCAACTATAACTAACTAACCTTCAACTATAACTAACTAATCTTCCACTTCCTCAGAGACCCAAGAAGGAAATAATATTAGCTAACAAAAATAAAAACAGGAAGTGCATGCAAGCAACTTCCAAAAAATTTGTGAGTTAACAGAAACAGCCAGCTGCCTGGACAGTAACCTGAGGTTTCTCCACAGTTTTGGGGCATCATCTTCAGCTTATAGGCTTAGCATATCTGACAGACTCATTTGTGAAGTAGGATGTACACAAGGTCAACAGTTCAACCTCACATTGGGTGAGAGCAGTCTATGTACCAGAAACACCTGAATTTCACTAGTGTCATGTTATGATTCAGGATTTTAAATTCTGGAAATTGTTGACAGTTTGTTGCTGGAGAGCTTCTCTCCAGGTTCCACCAAACCCCGCAGTCCCACCATCCATGTATAAAATAATCACTCCGACGCTTCTATTACTTATAAACTGTATGGCTGTGGCAGACTTCTTGCTAACTGTTCTTATATCTTAAATTAACCCATTTCTATAAATTTATACCTTGCCAAGTGGCTAGTGGCTTACCGATGTCTTTACATGTTGCTTGTCCTGGTGGTGGCTGCAGTGTCTCTCCCTCCTTCTTCCTGTTTCCCCAATTCTCCTCTCTCCTTGTCCCGCCTATACTTTCTGTCTGGTCACTGGTCATCAGTGTTTTATTTATATAGAGTGATATCCACAGCACTTCCCCTTTTCTTCTTTTTTTTAAAAAGGAAGGTTTTAACTTTAACATGGTAAAATTACATATAACAAAACAATTATCGAGCATGAATTACAGTTACAATATTAAAGAAGATGTCCTGTCTATCTTATATTTGTGAGTTTAAGGTTTTATATCTAACTTATCTTTTATCATAACTAAGGAAATTACAACTATCTAGTCTTTAACCACATCAAAGACCTGAGAAGGAACATAATGGTACCTGAGAAATGGTAGAAGGATGCAAGCAACTTTCGGGAATCTTGCAAGAGTAGACCAAGACAGCTGGCAGGCTGGACAGTCACCTAATGTTTCTCAGCATTGTTGGTGTATTCAAATTGGCTACAGGCCTAGAGTATATGACAGACCATTTTCAAAAGCAGAAATTCTGAAAGACCATCTTACCCTGTCTTGGCAGAGTACAGTGGTCACTTTCCTTGTGTCCCGCTTGTCCAGAAAGGACAGCATTGTACTCGTACTGTCAGCCATCAAGGCAAGGGCAGTTCTTTGCCCAGTAGGCCATTTTGTGCCAAGAAGACAAACTTCCAAATGGAAATGTCTTAGAAGCCCAACATTCTCTTGGGATCAAATTGGTGCAGCCAGGAGCAATTGTGTCTCACGTCAACAGAATTCTAAGTTATTTAAATGCCATATTCTCTAGGTCTATGAAGTGTTTGAAGATTACCTATCTATCTGAAATATATCTATGTATACCTAGAAGACTTAACTAACATGGCTACAAATATGATTATCATAGATGACTAATTATTAATCTATTTTTAATTATCCATTACAATTTTAAATGAGTTACATAAACATAATACCTCAAACAAGAATAGAAATATATATATATATATGTATATATATTATAACAAAATTAACTTCAAGTTTGTATCGATAAACTAAAATTTATACCAATGTAAAACATTTTAAACATTAACTAAAATCTATACCAATGTAAAACATTTTAAACAAGTTGTTCTTTAAAAGTAGGTTCATTTATCTACCCTTTTATCTTACCATCTGTATATCTTCCTATATATCTATATCATATCCCCTTTTCTTTTTTAGAAAGAGATCACATTTATAATCAACCTGTTTTAAATAAAAATATTGGTTTTTCTCTATCCCACACCAGAGGGCTCTTCTGATTTGGGACATAAGAATCTTTTAACCATTTTTTTTAAAAGCAATATGTCTGGGTTTAGAGGGGGAGTGAGCCAATTCCACCTCTAAAGCCAGCTTGGTATATTTGGGAATTTGGGCATAGCATCTCTTATTACTTCCTGCTGGAGGGGGGCATTGTATCTTATGGGGATGCAAAGAAAATTTTAGTCCTATGGGGTAGTCCTTGAGGCTGTATTGTGGGAGCCAGTTGCCTTGAAACTGTTCTGGATGTTGGATCATTTGGGCCATGGTGTCATCGGACATCTTTCAGGGGGTTTTGGCTGGTCAAACCTGATGTATCTTAATCTGGAATAAATCCATAGTCTCTGGCTTTCTGTGGAAACAAAAGCAGAACCTCTTTTCCAAAGCAACGTATCCTTAAATCCAAAATTTGAAGTCAAGGTACCTTTAAAATATACATATTGGTTTAATTCAACATCTTTTTCAATCAAATGTTTTTTTGCAGTTAAAAATCCCAAAGACAACACAATCCAGATTGTCTGTGTAATAGTCATCTTTACGTGGCTTTTTTATATTAATTTATCTTTTTTTGTCTCTTTCAAGCCTACGTATTGTGAATCTATTGCTTTAAACTGCAGTATTCTAAGACTGAAATGGCACTGTGGCTGCTGGCTCTGCCCATTTCAGCTTACCAACATGGCGTTTTCTGCCAGTTCTGTGAGTCATCAAGTCTCAGAAATAGTGGGTCTAAGCTTTTATCAAAGCAGCGTGTAGCCCAGAAACCTTTTTTTAAAAAATACTAGTAAAGACTAAATCTACCACACAGCGTAATGTGCCTCTGGCAGACACCTCATTACCATCATACTGCTGGTCAAACGCAAACGCCAGGAACCTGCCAGTAGTTCAAACCCGTGTTTTGTGGTGTCTAGCTGCCCTTATGAGACATGAAGCAGGAACCTGGTTTTGGCTCTGTTTAGAATTGGTTATTAAATATTGTCAGGTTTAAGGTGGAAACTCTAGCCGTTGGGCACCATTTGTTGCTGGAGAGCTTCTCTCCAGGTTCCACCAAGCCCCACAGTCCCACAATCCATGTATAAAATAATCACGCAGATGCTTCTATTACTTATAAACTGTACGGCCGTGGCAGGCTTCTTGCTAACTGTTCTTATATCTTATTTTTTGTTTTGTTTTGTTTTTGTTTTTTGAGACAGGGTTTCTCTGTGTAGCTTTGCGCCTTTTTTCCTGGAACTCACTTGGTAGTCCAGGCTGGCCTCGAACTCACAGAGATCTGCCTGGCTCTGCCTCCCAAGTGCTGGGATTAAAGGTGTGCACCACCACTGCCCAGTTGTTCTTATATCTTAAATTAACCCATTTCTATAAATCTATACCTTGCCACGTGGCTGGTGGCTTACCGGCGTCTTTACATGTTGCTTGTCCTGGCGGTGGCTGCAGTGTCTCTCCCTCCTTCTTCCTGTTTCCCCAATTCTCCTCTCTCCTTGTCCCGCCTATACTTCCTGTCTGGTCACTGGTCATCAGTGTTTTATTTATGTAGAGTGATATCCACAGCAATGGTTTTTGAATTCAGCTGTCCATTCTTCTTGGCTGTGTACCTATGGCTTCATCTCAGCATCCCCTTCTTCTCCACATCCCTCTATTAAATGCCAGTCTACTATTGAGAGGCATGAGCTTTCAGCTGCTGTTCCATTGCACAACAGAAGCCATTGGCCCACTGCCTGTTCAGATGCCCCCCCAAAAAAGGGCACTGTACCTTTTCCAGATTGCGAAGGCCACTTCAGGGATGGTGCCATATTGTCCTGGCCTCAGAAGATGCCTTTTGATAAAGCCATAACCACACTTGTTTTGGCAAGAATCAGTAGTCCTTTGTTTCATGTTCTGTCTGTCATTTTGTCCTGTTGATTTGAGGATACTTTGTTGTCCAGTGGCTAACTTTTGCCACAATGGAAGTTAACTCCATATGCAGTTTCTTCAATGCCCATATTTTCTCTGAGTAGATTGGTACTGCCAGGAGCTGACACGCCTCAAAAAAGAAAAATTTTCTAAGTTATTAAAACATTTTAAATGCCATGTTCTGTAGATCTCTGAAGGGTTTGAAGATGACCTGTCTATCTAAAATATATCTGTTCAAATTTTAAAACATATCTAATATGACTACAAGTTCTATTGTAATGTCTAACTACTAACTTTCATTTCTTTATGTCCTAATAGTTGGTAATAATAACATTCAAGGATCAGAAAATTGCATTACATTGTTAAATGAATGGTATAAATACAATTAGAAATATACATATAGCATTTTCTAACAATATCAATTTCAAATTTGTATACAATATAAAACAATCCAATCCAATAGAAATACCACTATATATGTATACAGCACATTTTCATTGTATCTACCCCTCAGCTTCCCCAGAACCATCCCAACATTATTGTCCTCCTGTTTCTCTCTGTTTTATATATTAAGACACTGAATCTAGAGTTTACTAATTCCAGCCAGTCAGGTTAGGCAGGTTGTTCCCTAATCCCCTGTCTCCATTTCCAGAGTGTTAGGATTACAGGTATCAGTTACACTTCAGTGGCTTTTACACTGGTTCTGAGGATCCACACTCTAGTCCTCATGCTTGCATGCCAAATGTGCTGTTCACTGAGCCTCATTCCCAGGCCCTGTGTGCCCATGTTTTAAACAAGCCTGGGTGAGGACACCATATATGGAACACCTTGTGGAATTTTGCCCAGTAATGTTGTGTCAACTGCGTCAATCCTACCCATGTCCTCCTGTCCCCATTCTACAGAAGATGGAATCAAAATCTCAGAGCTAATGAATTTTGGACCCAGGCAACTTGTCACCTGATTTGTATCCCACACATCGAGCAGCTCACAGAGAAGACTGTGATGAATAAAACACTGAGTGGTAAATTCTAATTTTTAATAATTCAAGCAATAGTTAGTACCATAGATTAATTTTGGCCTTATGACTAAAGCAGGATAGATCAAAAACAAGTTCAGGAATCTACCCCAGAATCCCAAGGCTTGGTTCCAAGGACTTGGGAATCTCACATCCATCAATTGGAATATTGGCTCAGTGATCAGCACCTGAGTCATTTGGGGTCAATTACTTAAATGCACTGCACCACATCTTCCTTATTGGTAAAACGAGATGGTGATAGTCTCCTCCTGCATAAAAGCAAGAACTAAATAAATTAATGGAAATAAAGAGGCAGACATAGGGGCCTGGTAAGTAGAGATGCTGGTATTTTGTGCCCTGTTTTAATGTGCCTTCAAATTATCAGTGGCAAAAAAAGTGTTTAGAAATAAACCCAAATTAGAGCAAAGCATCCTGGGTAGTAACGGGAGAAAAAAAAATGAAAGTGGTTTTTGAAAAATGGGAGAAGCCAAAGGTGACAGACCTTTTCGCTTAAGAAGTTAAAAGTGACTGTAAACCTACACTAATAAGAAAAAAATCATGCTGGGTTTCGCAGGAAATAAATGTCACATGGTTTTAATTGGCCATTTATTTGTGGCTCTGATTTCAGGACCCCTCACTATGTGGCCTGGCCTTTAAACCACAAGTCTGAGTTATGAAATATCATGATTCAGTTAGGAAAACTGAGTGGTGACCTTTCAATTGGATAGTTTTAGAAAGCATGACTTTGTCTCATTTGTCTTATTTTGCTTTTTTCCCCCCGATAGTTGTTTCTTGGACCACATCTGTCACTATGTAATCCTGTTGGGCCTAGAACTGACAATTCCTCTGTCTCTTCAGAGTGCTGGAATTATATGTGTGCACCATCATGGCCAGTTCTTGTGTGCTCTTAAACTCACCTTTAAAAATTAGCTGTATAGTGAACATCTTGAATTAGTCAAGATAAGCTAGGGATACTGTTGTAGTAAACTGAAATTTAGGAACATGGGTGGATGTATATTTGCTTCCTGCTTATATTCATAACTAATGCAGGCTGATGGGGAATGACTCCATTTCAGAGTCACTTGAGGACCCAAGCTGATGGAAATCAATTACTTCAGCAATTGACTTGACCATTCCCTATGACAGAGAACAGAAAAGACCAGAGAATTGCTTGCGAGTTTTCACTAGGTCAACTTGGAATAGACACATCCTTTGGCTCACATTTCACAGGAAATAGCTGTCTTGCCTCATTTGGCTGTCAGAGTCTGGGAAGCTGCATATATCTCATTGTCTGTCTGCCAATCAACAAGAATATTCTTATACTTACACAAACAATTGTTAGAGTTTCTTTTGCATAGTGGCATCATGAGATGACTCTGTACAGAACCTGTCACAGTGCTCAAGACAGAGGTGCTGTGCTCTGGCACTGAATGTATGTGTCATCTCTTTGGTTCATCAGAAAAGATTTAGATTCCCCATCTACAAACCTGATCAAATGGTGAGCAATGAGAAAGAAGATATAAAATTCAACAAAGAGCTTGTGTTATAGTGAAAGTATGCCTGCATGTACTTACGTTGGTCATTAGCAAGTCACAACCCTTTTGTCAAACATGTTAGCTCTTAGGGAAGACATCAGCGAAAATCAAAGACAGGTTATATATTTAGAATCAGAGATGTTACTTTAAAGATTTGCATCACATGGTACTAATCAAGACATAGACAGAGTATACTGGAAGAAAACTGAACAAAAGAGACCATCACTGATAGGAAATATCCTGAACACCAGATACCATGTCTGGAATAGTTTTCATTTCATATATGAATATTCCCACTTACTCCATTATTAATATGCCCTTTCACAAACAAAATCTGTGTTCTGAGAAATAAGGAGCAAGGCTACCCATACAGTTTCCCCACCAAGAGTCCCACATTAGAGTCAGTCTTCAAACATTGGAATCCAGACCTCATTTTCATGTTCAGCATTACCTAATGGAGATAGAGGACTCTACAATGAGTTCATTGTCTGCAGAAAAATGTAGCCAAACATTGAAAGATCTTGTCAGGGGTAAGATAGTTCTGGGTAGCCTTGGACTGGGGTTTGCACAAGATAATCTTCAAAGTGCCTTTCATATTCAGGCTTCAGTGGCAAGTATTTACTTCAGCATTGAGCGTTTGATGGCTTGATCCTCAGGGAGTCCTGCATTCAGAAGATGGGAGGAGCAAAAAGCATTGGCCATAATGAAGTCAGTCTCAGATGCTGTTTCTTCTCTGCTTCCCCTCTGTGGCTCACAGAACTTCAGCCTCAATAGAATCCAGAAAACGAAGCCACAGAGTGAAGTAATTGAAGAATTTTTTCCGATTTGAAGCTGAAGTGTCCACTCACTCTCTAGTTTTCTTGTTAAATCCATTCAAGCAGAAATCTCTTGCTGGGTGTAATTAAGGTCATTGCAAGAGCAAATAAACACTTGTTTATTTCAAAGTCATTTGCTCAGTAGTCTCCTGAGATTTGTGCCAAGTCCCATCCCTCCCCAACCCTGGAGGCTGAACAAAGCAGTCAGCAGACTGGAAGAGGATGTCAGGTGCTCAAGAGGCCATAATTTGTCACCCCGAGATCAATGCAGCATGTGGTGTTAGGGGTGGGTATTGTTCAGAGATAAGCTAATGCCTGTTCTATGTGCTGTCTCAGTCCATCAACTACAGTGATTTCCCTAAGAAATAAATCAGTGCTGGGGTGGCCAGGAAACCCCCATCTAGGTACTATCCTGCCAAGCGACTGGAGCTAAAAACACTTCCCAGTTAAGTTTTCATCTTCTCATTTGTCATGCATCAGAGCTTCTTAAAATGAGAGCTCATAAGCCTTTGCATGTCCTGTAGGCAGGAATGATGGTCCACAGCTGTCTTCTGATTCACTAGAAAGAGAGTAGAAAACATCATGGTACACTGACCTTTAGCATTAAGAAGACAAGGGTAGTGGTTTTCAGCTGTTGCTTAATAGCTGTGTTGCCTTGGGAGATTCAAAATCATTATAAAAAATAGGAATACTATTACCAACAACCTTGTGTTTTGGTGAGAACTAAGTGGTGAATTCAGTGTCCTTTAACACAGTACCAAATACTGGCAAGGTATTCATCCAGACATTTGGTGCAGTTTAGTGATCCCATTCTTTCTTAAACAAAGTAACTAGATGGCCCTTTAATATCAGCCAGTTGTGGACCTCATGGAACAAGAGCATCTCCTCAGGAAATTGGTCATGACTCCCAGGATACTCAGAGCGAGCAATGGCTGAAATGGAGAAATAATTCTTAACCTCAGCACAGTAAAGACCACTAGGATTTTCCTCCATCTACGTCAACCTCCTCCTTACCTTCCTCACAGTCTTATAGAAGGGCCATTTTTAGCAGTGGTGAGTATAAACAAGCTCTTGTGTCAGAGGTTTTATCTCAGAGGAGGTAAGAAAGGACAGTATTATGAGCAAGTACCCAATAGAAACAACTTAAGGGAGGGAGGGTTTGCTTTGGCTTATGGCTTGAGGGTACTGTCCATCATGGCAAGCAAGGCATGAGCTTTGCTTGTAGCTGTGAGAGCCAGAGTGTGAGGATGCTTTCTATGTCTTGGTGGATCAGGATGTAGAGCTGGGCTATAGATATCAAGGCCCATTCTCTAGAAACCTACTTCCTCTTCTGAGATTTCACTTTTCAGAGGCTCCATAACTGCTCAAAACAGCACCTCCACCTGGAAGCTAAGTGTCCAAGTGCAGGAATCTGTGGGAAGCACTTCCTATTCAAGTTACAAACCAAAGACTTTCTAAATAATGAAGATATGTGATGACTTTCAGTATGTAGCAAAATGAAAATAAGTCCAGTGTTGGAGGACATAAACCATCCTTTCAGTCTTATAACTGAGGATGCGCTAGCAGATAAGAAATTTCCCTCAAAACTTCTGAGAACAAACCGCTAAGTCTCATGTGAAGAGGGCAGGAAGTAACTGCAGGGATGAACCAGTTACTCAATGTGACTGGGGCAGCAGAAGAAAAATCATGGAGCATATTGGCAGCTAGGAAGACTGCCATTTAGGAAACTGGGTGAGAAAGTCCATGTAGACTTCTGAATTTGTTCATGTGGGATTTGGAGAGTGGGAGATTCAGCTGTTGGGGCTGAAAATTAACTCTTTATTGACACTTATAATATTTTCTTGTAACCTCATTGTATGTTTCCTTTCCTCCATCCCTCCATGCTTTTAGGTTGCCAGAGCCTGCCGAGTCACTTGGGTGTATGAACCTTCAACCACTACCCTAAGTACTTGAGCTGAATTAACCTTAACCAGCAGAAGAAGATGAGGTATTTGTTTTGAGAAGACTCTGTGGTGAGGAGATAGTGAGCTACACAGAACTTTCAGGACACTGATACATTGAGAGGACAGTTGATGCAAAACTTTGGTTAAACCACTGAGGGCTACCACATTAGTGGAGTATATGAAGCAGGACAGTAGTGAGATATGTACAGAGGGGCCTGGAAGAAGGCTCAGTCAGTAAAGTGCTTGCCATACACATATGAGGACCTGAGTCTAGATCCCCAGTGGGATCCCAAATGTGGTGGTTCACACTTACAGTCACAGCTCTGTGGAGGCAGAGACAGGAGAATCCAGGGTGTGTGTTGGCCAGTCAGCAAGTACAATGTTGTATCTACCTTTGACTTACAGTGAAATTTACTTTTAACTTCATACCAAAATAACAGGTATATTATCCACAGAATAGAATAGTACTTTCCTAAAGACATACAGAGAAAAGAAGAAATCACAATGTAAAAAATTCAATATGCTTTATTTTAGATGTTCTTTATTTTGTTTCGCTTTAAATTTGAGATCTGGAAACAGTACTATCATGGTAAGATAGTTGAATGTTTGCTTGGGTAAATTGATGCTAGCATTATCTTCTGAGCCACATATAAGCAATGGCCAATTTGGATGTTCAACCCAAATTTGCCCTTTGCTCACTCTGATATTGATCACAGTGATCAGTTTGTTACTTTCTCTGTTAATTTTTCCTTCTTAAAGAGGGGAATTGTGATGATATATTGTGTACCCTAATAAACTTGCCTGAGGATCAGAGGACAGAGCCAGCCACTGGATTAGACATAGAGGTCAGGCAGTGGTGGCACACACCTTTAACCCCAGCACTTGAGACCTCATGCTTTTGCTTGGGAAGCACACATGACTTTAATCCCAGGAAGTAATATGGCAGGGCAGAGAAAGGTATATAAGGCATGAGGAAAGAGGAACTCTGCTGTGGGACGGTCTGTATGTCAAATTGTTCTGATTGGTCAATAAATAAAACACTGGTTGGCCAGTGGCCAGGCAGGAAGTAGGTGGGACAAGGAGAGAGGAGAATTCTGGGAAGCAGAAGGCTGAGGGGAGAGACACCACCAGCAGCCGCCATGACCAGCAGCATGTGAAGACGCCGGTAAGCCACCAGCCATGTGGCAAGGTATAGATTTATGGAAATGGTTAATTTAAGATAAAAGAACAGTTAGCAAGAAGCCTGCCACAGCCATACAGTGTGTAAGCAATATAAGTCTCTGTGTTTACTTGGTTGGGTCTGAACGGCTGTGGGACTGGCGGGTGACAAAGATTGTCCTGACTGTGGGCAAGGCAGGAAAACTCCAGCTACAAATGGCGCCCAACGAGAGGGCAAGAGTTTCCACCTAAAACCTGAGAAAAGATTCTAAAATGGAGCTAAAAACAGCTTCCTAATTGTCTCTCTCAAATGAGCAGCAGCTGCCGGTTTGAGCTACTGGCGGGTTCCTAGCATGCAAGCTCAATCTGCAGTATGGCGGGAATGAGGCCTCTGCAAGTGGCACATTAAGCTGCGTGGTGGATTTAGCTTTTGCTAGTACAAAACAAAAAAAAGAGGTTTCTGGGCTACACGCTGCTTGAATAAAGGGGTAGACCCAGGATGGCTTCCAGAGCTGGCGGAAAACGTACCACTGCCATGTTGGGAAGCTGAAGTGGGCGGAGCCAGCAGCCACAGCACAGTTTCAGGTTTAAAAGGCTGCAGTTTAAAGCAATAGGCTCAAGGTAATATAAAAAATAAGCCACATAAAGATGGCTACCACACAGAGAATCTGGATTATGTTCTCTTTGATATTTGTAACTGAAGAAAAACATTTGATTGCAAAAGCTGTTGAGTTATGCCAAAATGTGTGTTTTAAAGGTACCTTAATTTCAAAATTTGGATGTAAGGATATGTTGCTTTGGAAAGGAGGCTCTGCTTTTGTTTCCACAGAAAGCCAGAGGCTATGGATTTGTTCCAGATTAAGATACATCAGGTTTGACCAGCCAAGACCACCTGAAAGGTCTCCAATGACACCATGGCCCAGATGATCCAACATCCAGAATCGTTTCAAGGCAACTGGCTCAGACGATAAGGTCTCACGGACTACTCCATGATCCTAAAATTTTCTTTGTGTCCCCATAAGATACAGCGCCCCCCTCCAGCAGGAAGTAGTAAGAGAAGCTACGCCCCAATTCCCAAATATACCAAGCTGACTTTGGAGATGTGTAAAAGTTAAAACCTTCCTTTTAAAAAAAAGAAAGGGGAAGTACTGTGGGACGGTCTGTATGTCAAATTGTTCTGATTGGTCAATAAATAAAACACTGGTTGGCCAGTGGCCAGGCAGGAAGTAGGTGGGACAAGGAGAGAGGAGAATTCTGGGAAGCAGAAGGCTGAGGGGAGAGACACCACCAGCAGCCGCCATGACCAGCAGCATGTGAAGACGCCGGTAAGCCACCAGCCATGTGGCAAGGTATAGATTTATGGAAATGGTTAATTTAAGATAAAAGAACAGTTAGCAAGAAGCCTGCCACAGCCATACAGTGTGTAAGCAATATAAGTCTCTGTGTTTACTTGGTTGGGTCTGAACGGCTGTGGGACTGGCGGGTGACAAAGATTGTCCTGACTGTGGGCAAGGCAGGAAAACTCCAGCTACAGAACTCACTCTCTTTAGGCTGAGGATTGGATTTTGTAGAGGTAAGAACTAGTGACTGGCTGCTCTGCTTCTCTGATCTTTCAGCTTTCACTCTGATATTTGCTCTGGGTTTTTCATTAAAAGACCATCTAAGATTTGAACAACAGGAAACACTTAAGTCTATGCTGTGGAAGTGCCTGCATGACTGATGGTAGCTCTGTCTACCAGAGAGTCACCATCACTGTCACTGTTATTATGAATTAATTAAAGCCCTTTCATTTCCATGATAGGAATCCAAATGAAATCAGCTTAGACAAAAGAACAATCAATTACACACGTTCTTGCAACAGCATAAAAGAAATGTCTGGGTCTTGGAACAAACCAGAACTGCATCTTTTTATAATTCTAGACTGCTTGATTTCATCTTATTTGTTGACTTTTCTCTCTTTTTACTTGGCATCTTCTCCCTATATTGTGGATTCCATAACCCCACATATTGTAAGTAGCATATTCAGTTCCTATTAATACAAGTTTGGAAAGTCAGTAGGCAAACTTGTTTAGAGTCACTTCTCAGATAGAGACCTACATAAAATGCCCCAAATAGAAAAAAACAATCTACATACATGAAACTCCATTTTTGATAGTACAATTTTGGAGGCAACCCAAATCTCATAAATGTAGAAAAGTAATTCAGTGGAGATTTATAGACTCACTTAAAATTTTCTTTTTGTAGAATCTATAATAATGTGGTAAGTCATGTCATTATTGCATCAAGGGAAAATTGAGATAAAAAATTGTTTAGGAAACATTAAACATGGGTAGATATACTTAATCAAATCTTTTTTCTATTGATGCTATGGGGTCAAACACCTAAAAGTCACTTTCGCTATTTTCCTCCTTTAGGAAAACTTTGGGCCATTTTTTAAATTTTTTTAAACATACATACATGTATGTAATATACTTGGATCATATTTATCTCACTCACTCATCTCCCACCTCTCTTTCACTGGTACCCTTCTTCATCCAAAATCATGTTTCTTCCACTTTTATGATGTTAAAAAAAATCCTAGTCCTGGAAATAGCACGTTTGGTACATGTCTTTCCGAGTCTGGTATGTTTAGTTTCACATGATGGTCTCCAGTTCCATTGTCTTACTTCTCTCCTGACACATCATCTCACATTTTCCTACCTTTACTCTTTTGCTTTTATGTAGGTTTTCATGTCACTTTTTGGCAGTTTTTCTTTCCTCACCATTCTTGACATCACCAGCCCTCAACAGTGTTGATCCTTATTCCTCTTAATAATCTCTTTCTTGGACTCCCTTGCACCCCTATTCCTTCCCAGTCCCCTGCCCTCCTCACTAATCTCACAACTTCTTCCCTTTGACCCCTCAGAATGAGAATGCTGCACATGCTGGTCTAGACCATGATGCCATCTGTCTGTCTGCCTGACTATCTTTCTATCTATCTATCTATCTATCTATCTATCTATCTATCTATCTATCTATCTATCTATCTATCTATCATCTATCTATCTATCATCTATCTATCTATCATATACCCATTATGTATCAGTACATCTGAATATCATGCTCTGCCTCTGCTGATTTGTTGGGATACTTTCTGCATTCTTCAAGGATGAAATTACAGGAATCACAGTACTTATCTGCCTTACAACTACTGTGTCATCAACACCTCCTACAGTATTTGACATATATAAACGCTTAATGAATATGTGTAACTTTGGGGATTGCTTCCCCTAACCATTATTTCTTTCCTGTCTGTTTCAGAGTTAAATATGTTTCTATGTAAATAGGTAAAGAATACATGTACACAGGTATACAAATGTCCAAAAATTTTAGTAAAGGGGGCATTGCCTTTGGATTTCAGGCCTCCTCTCAACTTCAATGTTCCCAAATTATTTAGCTTCTTTGAAATCAACTTCTCAACCTTTCAAGGCTAAAACTCCACAGGCCTTGCTTTCTTTTTCCAGTGGGAGCCTAATGGGACATTGCACATGAAAGGCTTGTTGAGTGGTTAAACGCTTCAGAAACATCAAGTGTTACTTACTTTTATCACCCCATATGCTTTTCTGCAGTTCACTTCCTTCAAGGGGGTCTGTATATTAGGGAAAATCTCCAGGGTCTAAGACTGAGCTTGGGAAGATGAGAGAGATAGAAAGGTTGGCTATGATTATAAAATCAAATGTTATTCATTCTTCCAGAGGCCAGTCTCCTTTAGCTGCAAGGATCTTTCCTTTGATTTGGGTGAAAAATTTCACCCATGAAAAGTATGTCTTGTTTGAGCCCTAGGCACATTATGTGTTTTACATTCTAGTCTTTCTTTTTATTCCTGAATTTACTTTATGTGATAAAAAAAAAACCCAGTGACTTCTGCTAGCAGTTTTATAACCACTCAGAAAGGTATCAATTTGTCATTGACTTTTGGCCCCAAAACAATGGATCAAAATGGCTATAGGCCAGACGACATGGAAGCTTCCTACAGTCCTTATGGCTGATCCTGTGCAGACTCGAGAAGGAGATTAAGGAAAACCACTTGATGGCTGTATGGCATAAAAGGCAGATCCTGTAGCCATGAGTTTGAATTTCAGTTCTCCTCCTCACCAGCAGTGTGATTATGAACATTGACAAACATCACACAGTGATCATAAAAATTGTGAAAATGTATTGTAAACTATAATATTCTAGGTAAACTGCTCAGAGATAATCCAAGCCACTGATTGGCTCATCAAAGGAAACAGATTCAGAACAGCAACACACCTGTCCTTCTCCACTTGCCAATGAGCTACCCATGCTGGGACACTCACATCTCTGAGTCGAATTCAACTCATTTCAGGGGTGACTTACAAATTCTTTCCTTTTTCTTTTTCTGGGTATTATGAAAAGACAATTTGGTGTATATTCTTCCAGTAGGTGGCAAGATTGAGCACCAAATTTTCTTAGAAGACACACACACAGAGAGAGAGAGAGAGAGAGAGAGAGAGAGAGAGAGAGAGAGAGAGAGAGAGAGAGAGAAACATACACACACACCCAGAAATACACACACTCCTCAGGATTTAGTGCACAGAAGTTGATTTTATTTCTTACCAAATGTGAGTATTTATTAACTTAGGCCCAGTGGATTTGAGACTACCATAATGTCATTTCTTGGAAGGCATACACAAGTCATGAAAAGAATACAAGTTTGATCCTCAGATTCGCTTGAGGTTTTTAAAATTCTAAAAATGTGAAGATCTGGATTGCATCCTCTGCTTCAGGAAAGAGAAAGAGGGGCTTAAAAGCACACTGTGAAGAGTTTCTCACTTATTTGGAAGTAGGAGTGGTTTACGTTCTCCACTAGAACTTTCCTGACACTTCCAACACTGGCTGAATTTGGTAGCACCTGGGAAACATACCAATACCCAAAGCACTCCTACTGCTATCATTATCCATGTTTTCTCCACTGATGTCATGTAGATTATGAGAGATACTCATCAATATTTTACTAGATGATAAAGATGAGGCTGAGAGAGAAAGGCCAAACAAAAGGTCAACTACTTGAATTTGAGTTTACTCTGACTAGATTCATTGAATACTTGAAGGTTCCAAAAGAATTCTCACCCGTGTTCTACACCACACAGTGTCTGTAAATTCCAGGACCAAAAGTGGAAAACATCATTTTCACAAAATGTTGCTGCAGGATCATTTGACATAGATAAGGCTGTAATCAACAGCAAGTGCAAGGTGCTAGATGATTGAATTCAAGAAATGTCTTTTTATAAAAGGTAATTGCACTGTCATGTTAACAATTTTGTTATTTCTGATTAATGAAATGGAGGGGGCATGAGTGTACATCTATCAGTCATTACAATTATAGCCAGAAGAAATCTCATATTATTCTTAGATTGTGGCAAGCAGAAAAACTATGTAAAAAAAAATATGAGGAGTTGGGGAGTAGGCTCAGTGAGTGAAAACACTTGATATGTAAGCATGAAGATTTGATTTTGAGCCCTCAGTACCCAAGCTAGACATGGTAATATGCACGTGTGGTGCGAGCTCTCCTACTATAAGATGGCAGGGAGGGGCAGGGGAAAGCTCATAGACTAGCTAGTCTGGCATACACAGTTGCAAACATGAGTCCCTGTCTGAAACAAGGTAGTAAGTAAAAACTGACACTCAAGGTTGCCCTTTGACCACACACACACACACACACACACACACACACACACACACATGGACACGGACACACGGACACGGACACCGACACGGACATGGACACACATGCACACACAAAAAGTTTTCTTTAAGGAAGAGTATGATGTTCAGTGTTGGGCCCTGTGTTTGAGATAATATGACTCAGGACAGATAGTTAGATTTTAAAACTCTGAAAACCTGGCTTTGCACAGAGAACTCAATGAGATCAGATTTTAAAAGTGAAAGCTCTGAGCTTATTACTAAAGTGTATTACTGATAGGAATGATAACCTTAAAATGTGTAGGTGATATTCATTCAGCCATTTGCCTAAAATGGAAACTATGGGAAGCCATAGCACAAGGACCCCATGTTCCTGGATGGATGTGGAAGATCTGGAAGTGGGTAATGAATGATTTGCAGACAGCAGATGGACAGGGTTGTAATGTGGTTTCCATATCATTTCTGGTCAACCTGTATTCTAGTATTCTGTGCTTCATGGGTCCAGGAAGATCACACAGATGGTGTCATCTGCTACCTGCAGTCCCAAAGCTGCAAACCCTTCACCTGTCCTCTGCTGACATCATGCAATTGGGAAACTTTGAGGTAAATACCGTCTCTCTTAGCATTATGATTTTAGCTGTACAGTGTGAGCAAAGATAAGCAAACTACAAATTAACTCAAATCAATGCATGCATTAAAATTATCATTTTTTTAAGGATTTGTTTTTTAAATAGATAACTGATTTCCTCTAGGATTTAATCCCTTTTTTATCATCTTTTCAATCTATTTAGATTTTGGGAACATCAAATTCTTTTATATTTTCTTTTTTATTACCCAAGTTGTCTCATCAGTCTACACATGCAAACAAGAGCTTGCACATGCACACACACACCCACATACACACACGGGTAGACAGATAATGAAGAAATGTTGGGTGTACTTATGTTTAGTATAGCCCTTAGGGTTGAAAAAAATTACACCTCAAAGTTGGGGAGATAGCAGCCATTGTTACACTACCTATGCCCCAATGCTCAGTTGATGATTTCATACATATGTCTATATAGGCAGCACTAATTAGACTTAGTGGATTTCAAGAATAAAAGAGCATAAAGTTTGGCTTGAGTTGGAAGGTATGTTGGAGATCATGGCTAGAGGAAGGGAGTGGGAGATGCATATGAACAAGACACATTGAACACAAGTATATAATTTTCAAAAAAAAAAGAAGATGCAATAACAGGCTATGTAGTTCTTAGCAAATCCACAATTAAGAATATGCATGTCACACACGTACTTCAGGTTAATTGCCTCTGAAGGTCTTAACAGGTGGCTCATTGCTTTGCTTTGATATTACCATTCATTGCCTTAAATAGGAGCGCACATTCTGAAGAGGAGACAGGTGGCCAGCAGCCCCTTTAATTCACTGAGAATGTAAAGAATTTGCAGGGAGGAAGAGGTTGTTTTGGTGCCTGCCTATGCTTAGGCACCAGGCAGTGTGATGCCAACTTCTATTTGGCATTTGAAATTATCCCTTTTGCTGTACAGGTTGAATGATTGACTGATATGGGTGAAGAAGCTTCAAGTTTCATGGACAAAAAAAAAATAACATTTGTTTTGCTGCTGTGTATTCACTGCACACAGTGATGGGCTCACTAAGACAATTCAACTGTAGTCCCTCTTACTAAGTTCATTGTGTCTTTTGCTGTGCAGAAGCTTTGCAGTTTTAAATTCTGTGTGTGTGTGTGTGTGTGTGTGTGTGTGTGTGTGTGTGTGTGTGTAGCTGCATGTATATGCATGTGGCTGCATGCGTGTATGCAGGTGCATATGAAGTTTGTGCCTGTACTATGGAGGCAAGAGGACAGCCTCCAATCTTGTTTCTCTTTATGTACCATTCACTTCCTTTTTGAGAAATAGTTTCTTATCAGGCTGAAGATTTCCAATTCAGCTAGGCTGGCTGACTAGTGAGGCCCAGGGGTCCTCTTGTCTCTGCCTCGCCAGCACTGGGATTATAAATACACGTCATGTACCTCTGCCTACATCCTGATGTGCTCTCGTTTAACAGCTGCGATGTATATGTGAAGGTCTTTGACACATTTTGAGTTGACTTTTGTAAGGGGGAGAGATGATAAGGATCTACCTTTCCTCTTCTATAAGCAGATACCTAGCTTTCCAAGCATCTTTGTTGAAGACACTATCTTTTCTCCAATGCATATTTTTGGCATGTTTGCCATGGCTGCAGCTGTGTGGACTGATTTCTAGGTTTCCTATTCTATTCCATGGTTCTATGAGTCTCTTTTTGTCTCAATACCATGTTTGTTGCTGTAGTATAGTTTTATACCTTATGTAGTATACCTTCAACATGTTTTTTAAACATTTATTTTACTATTTTCTGAGAATTTTATAGACAAACACTGTATCTTACATCATTTCTGCTCCACACGCTTCCTCTTCAAACTCCTTCTATGGCCTCCCATTCCCTCTCAGCTTCATGCTTCTTATTTAATTATCATTGCTATACATACACACATGTATGCACACACACATACACACATATATATGTGTGTATATATACATATACATATTATATATACATATTATATATACATTACACACACACACACACACACATATATATATATATATATATATATATATATATATATATATAATCTGCTGAGTCAATTAGTGCTGCTCATATGTATATATGTTTAGAGATGAGTATTTGGGACAGACAACATAACAGGGGCCTCATGCCTGAAGAATACTAATTCTCCCTCTCTTAACAGCCATTAATGTACTATTACCCCTTCAGCTAGATTTCTTACATGAATGCTTGATGTCAGTTTGTGTTGCCATTGTTCAGGTCTTGTTTAGGTGACCATATTGCTAAGACTCAGTAGGTACAATTCCACGTCACATATAAAAGGCCCATCTCATTGCAGACATCTGGCCCTCTCATTCTTACAATTTTTCCGCTCTTTCTTTTGTGATATACCCTGAGCTTTAGACACAGGGGTTGTGTTGTGGATATATCAACTGGAGATGAGTACCCCACAGTCAATTGTTCTTTTCATTTTTACTGGAGTTGGATTTCTGTGGTGGTCTCTGCCTGCTTTAAAAAGAAGCTTCTTTGATGAGGGGTAAGAGTTCTACTTTTCTTGGGATGTAAGGATACGTACTTAGAATGTAGGAATTAAGGCCAACAATTGACAAATGGGACCTCATAAAACTATAAAGCTCTGTACAGCTAAGAAGATAATTAACAACTTGAAGAGGAAGCCCACAGAATGGAATAGAATCTTTGCCAACTATACATCCAACAGAGGATTAATATCCAGAATATATACTCAGAAAACAAAAGAGTCAAGAAAACAAATGACCTAATTAAGAAGTGAACTATGGGTCTGAACAGAGAGTTCTCAAAGGAACAAATTAGAAATAGCTAAGGAATATATAAAAGCAGTGTTCAACATCCTTAGCAACAGAGAAATAAAAATTAAAACTACTTTGAGATTTTACCTTACTTCAGAGTGGCTAAGATCAAGAAAACAACTGATAAAAAAAATGCTGGTGATGTTGTGGAAGAAAGAGGAATCCTCATTTACTATTGGTGGGATTCCAAACCGGTGCAGACACTCTCAAAATTAGTGTGGAAAATTCTTTATAACTCTAAAAGTAGATCTACCATATGACCTGATGAAACCACTCCTTGGCATGATCCCAAAGGATTTAATATCCTACTGCACAGGCATTAGATCAGCAATGTTCATTGCTGCTTTATTCACAATAGCCAGGAAATGACAACAATCTAAATGTCCTTCAACTGATGAATTGGTGATGAAAATGGTACATAGATGCAGTGGAATTCTATTCATCTATAAAGAAAAATGAAATCATGAAATTATAGGTGAATGGGTGGAACAAGAACCTATTATACTTAATGAGGCAATCCAGAACCAAGAAGACAGATACTGCATGTCCTCTACTTTTTTTGTGGATCATAACTACCAATCTCTTGTTATGGAGGCTCTGCATTCCTCTTTTAGTCTCCACTCTTCCCTTTGCCCATGTGACTGTACCTTTTTCTCTCACTCTGTTTCTCCATCCCTTTACTTATTCCTCTCCTGCTACTCTCTAGGTAATCTGGAACTGAAAATACAGAGCATATTTTCTGAAGCTTTCTTTGCTTAAGTCGTGGATCCAGACCTCTGTAGTTGTACCCTATCCACTCTTGGATGTGAGCACTTGTTACTTAGGAGTA
Organism: Peromyscus maniculatus bairdii; assembly: GCF_049852395.1. Classification (NCBI taxonomy): domain Eukaryota; kingdom Metazoa; phylum Chordata; class Mammalia; order Rodentia; family Cricetidae; genus Peromyscus; species Peromyscus maniculatus. The sequence goes on from NC_134871.1 coordinate 34,864,264, forward strand.
AACCCTCCTAAATCTCTCTCTCTGTCTCTGTATTTCTGTCTGTCTCTGTCTCTGTCTTTCTCTCTCTCTCTCTCTCTCTCTCTCTCTCTCTCTCTCTCTCTCTGTCTCACACACACACACACACACACACACACACACATTCTAAATACTGCTTTCTGTCTTTAGTACTAAAAACTTAGTGCCCTTCTGAAGTTACCTGGAGGAATAGTTTCTTGTCACCTACCCCCTGCTTATTTCCCCAGAGATTCTAATAGTTGTTGCTTGGTTGTCATCTGGCATCTTCTCTTGGTCCAGAATTAACTTTCCATCTTCACATTCATGTAGAGGAGGATACATGACCCTTTGCTCTCTTGTCATTTTAGAACCTATATACCATGCCTCAAAGAACACCATGGCAGCCTGTGTGTAATACTAGAGACATATGGTAAGCTCTTCTCTTCTCTTGAGAGAAAGCAGAAATAATCACAGTTCTTTGGCCATGGCTGTCCTCAAGACTCCAACTTCAGTGTAATGTTCTGGAAAACCAAGAGGAGTACAGAGGACATTAGGTAATTATTGCCTCTGCTCCAACAGCTCCACCTTTGTTCTGTAGACATAATTCCCAGGGGTGTGGGGTTCATTGTCATCATTATCACTAGCATAGAAGCTCAATTTCTTATTCCTAAGAATACAAGGATCAGGTAGGGTAGCATTTGTAAAGCACTTAACACAATATTTAAGAACAATATGCTTATTTCACATTTATCATCTCAGGAGGACAGCTTTGACAAGGAATCTGGTTTGGGCATCCTCTTTGTCTATAGTTACATTTACACTCATAACATAAGGTTGAGATGGATGTAAAGTACAGTCATTTTTTTGGAATATAAATCATGTTCTAAAGCACAGACAATTGGGACTTGGATGTGACAATCTGTTCTTCAGTTTATCTCTTTCTTAGAGGGCATTGTAGTCCTTGGCTGAGATCTGTGGATTTGGACCTATCATTGATTCCAATAGGAAATCACAGTCATGGGTGGGAAACATACTAGTCCTTGCACCTTAGCTTTCTCATTACTATCTTTCTCCTAAAAATAGTAAGCAGGACATTTATAAGTCCATGGTATCACCTCCAATTTTGTGCCAACTTGTCATCATCAGCTTCATCTTCACTACTATTTCAAAGCTATGTTTCTGAAAATAACAAGTACCTGTGTTTATTGCCCTATAATAGTAGGTTTCCATGTATAAGCTGATCAACTATTCCACAAGTGAGAATTTTCCTTCTTAGTTTGCAACAGGAAGACTAAAACTCCAAAAGGTATCATGACTGATGTAGGGTCACACAGCTAGTTATGGAGAAGTGTCGAATTAGTTACTGTTCCACTGCTGTGAAGAGACACCATGACTCAGGTAGCCTTTAAAAGAAAGCTTTTAATTGGGGGCTTGCTTATAGTTCCAGAGGGTTAGAAAACCACAACCATCATGGTGGGCAACCAAGAAGCAGACTTAAAAAAAGAGCACAAGAAAAACATCATCTGAATACCTACTTTCATCTCTCTCTGCTCTCCGGTTGACTGAAATATGAGTGAACGGCCTCATGATCCAGTCACCACAGCCAGCAGCCATTCCCGTCACCACATCTTCCACACCTTGGTAGCCCATATCTTCAAATTATGAGCCAAAATAAATATTTCCCCTTTAGCTTCGTTCTTGTCAGACATTTGGTCACAGTGATGTGCAAAGCAACTAAAACAATTGGAGAATAGACATTTTAGGCTTTCTCACATGCAGTCCTGTGTGCTTTCAATTTTAACATCAGTCTCCTAAGGTTGAGATTCTTGGATTAGAAAACATAGCAGTGTTATGTAAATGGTGATTAGCATGGATGAGAAAGTTAAGCATTTCCTACTAGCAAATTAGTGACAACCTCATAAGGATTCAATCTGATGGTTTTTTTTTTTTCAATCATTTTAAGAGCCAGGCAACAATTACAGATTTAAGTGGTTGTTAGAAGCATTAAATGCATAAAGTAATTGGGCTCACCATTTGTGGACTGGTTATTCTAGTCATTAAGAGTGGCCTACATGAAATGAGTGTGCTTTACTGCAAATAACTCCACAAGCTCCTTAGATAAGTCAGAACCAAGAACTGAGCAAAGCAGTTTCCTTGGCTACAGGGAACACAGGAATTTCCCAACGGTTCTTGGATGCCTGAAGGACCACAGACAGATCTCAGATAGGTCCTAGAATGTATTGCTTCCTTCTCCAAGAGAAAGGTAGTCTAGCACAGCTGGACAGTAATGTAAGCATGCCAGAGCTCAGCAAGTTAGAGATGCCAGTTTCTAACTGAATCACTCATTGCCTATTCAGTCTTAGGATTTAAATTGTGTTAGCACATAAATTAAACTGCAAGAACCACGAGGTAGTTTTTCGAGGAGGGGAGAGGATGGGTGAGGGTGATAAATAGGTAAAGAGTTACAGTTAGAAGCAGTGTGTTCTGGGGTTCTACCGCAAGGCAGGGTGTTCATAGTTAACCATGATGTGTTGTGTATTTCAATATACTGAGAAGAAGGATTTTAAATATCCTCACTACAAATAAATTATTTTAAACTTTCTTTTTATTTAATCTTTTATATCATGTATCTCGATGCCATCCATTTCCCTGTCCCTTCATATCTGTCCTCTGCCCTTGCAACCCCTCCCCAAATAAAATAAATTTAAGAGAAAAAGAACAAAAGGAAAAATCTCATCACAAAAGCTGTAGTGTGATACAGTGAGTCATGCAGTAAAAACCCTTTTGTCTATATATCTTTATTTTCGAGTGTTTATTGCGAAGTCATTGGCCTGGGTCGAGACCTCTGGTTTCTGTTACACTATCCTTTGGTTTCTCCTATGCTGCTGGTGCTGGCCTTCACTGGGACTGCTCTTGGATATCTTGTTGTTGTCCTGTGTCATGGAGATCCTGCAAGACTAGCCCCTCATAGATGGGGTGGATGTTGCCGTGGGCCAATCATAACCCTGCCTTTGAGCCTCTAGAGGGTTGGACAGCTCTTTAGGTCTCCTCCATCCTCACCACCAGGATGAGCTCTCCAGCACTGCCATGGCTAACTCACCCCCAGCAGCAATGAGCAAGGGACGGGGCCAGTTCTCCAGCTTCCATACCCTCTATGCCGGCACTCCCACACCTGGACTATCAGGGCTAGCTCTACTCTGTTGCCCAGGCAGGCTGCAGGGGCCACTATCCTGAGTGCTGCAGCTGGTGAGGGACAGGGACACCTCTTCCTCTCTCTGCTCTTATGACCTCAGGGCCATCTCTCCCACCCACCTCAGGCAAGAGAAGCGGTGGGGGAAGGGCATCTCTTCCCCACCCATGCCACCATATGGTATACAAAGGGCAGGGCCAGGTATCTCATGCTAAAGCTCTCTGCTGGCTTACCTGTACCCCCATAAACAGGATTAGCTCCGCTGTGCTGCCCAGACGAGGTACAGGGCCTGCTTTCCCAAGTGCTGGAGCTGGCAAGGGGGCTCCCTTGCCAGCTGGAGGCAGTAGGGGAAAGGGGGAGGGCAACTTTCCCTTGCCCCCACTACCACACTGCAAACAAAGGAGGCAGTACCAGCTATTTCCCTCTCATGCCCTGAGGGCTGGCTCACTGGAGCCTCTGTCTACAGGGTCAACTCTACTGTGTTTCCAAGATGAGGCACAGGGCTTGTTCTCCCATGTCTTGCAGCTGGTGAGGCGTTGGGGAGGAGGGCATCTTTCCCTCACCCATGCACACATGGTATACAAGAGGGGAACAACCTGCTCTCCAATTCTTGAGCCCTTAGAGCCAGCTCACCTCTTCCCTTGCAAACGGTGTCAGCTCTATTGTGCTGCCCAGGTGAGGTGTAGGACCCAGTGCTTCTGCCAGTAAGGGGCAGAACCAGTTCTCCCTAGTGTTGCAGCCAGTGAGGGGTGGGGCCAACTCTGTACAGTCCCATCCTCTCTGCCTTTGGTGGTATCAGAAGCCAGGGACATCAACAGAGACAGAGACTGCATCAGAGCCGTGAACCTAGACAAGGGCCCCAGCAGCACCAAGGCCCTGGGTGGCAAGCCTACTCCTTACTTCTTTCACCTCTTCAGATATGCCTCTATCCACAGGACATGAACCATTTCCTCCCCTCCTTCTCTCCCATACTACACCATACGTTTGTTCACCATAATAGTGCCTGTCTGCACAGCATGTCAAGGTGCTGGGTGGGCCGGAGTTTTTTTCTCAGAGGCTGGGGTGGACCACCCCAGGCCTTCATGTGGCTCTCCTTGTCCCACTTAGTCCATCATGGTGCTGGGCAGGACTATGCTTCCTCATCACAAAGAGATCATAATAGTGTCCAACTGCCCAGCATCCCTGGCATCGGGTGGACTCCTGGTTGGTGTGGAGGTGTTGCTTGAGTCCTCTTTTGGGCCAGGGCTAGAAACTCCAGGTTGCATATAGTTCCATCACACCAGCCCCAGCTGCACGGCATGGGGCAGAGCTGCACTATGAATAAATTGTTAATAAATGCATGAGGTGATGCACATACTACTCACTCCAATTCTGTCATTCTTAAATGTAAAAATATATACACATATCAAAACATCAAACTGTGTCTGTACGTATGTGAATAATGCCAGTTAAAAATAAAATTTAGGGCATGTTTATAGAATACAGAGACCATTGCAGAAAAGCACAATCGGTCATAATGCGGAGATGACTGGATAGGAGGAAACCCAGCCCTAGTGAATATATCTACAACGCAACTCTTTCACCTAAGGCTCAAGAGGCATAGCAGAAGAGCCAGAGGAACAGGAAGTCTGCTGCGAGATTGTGTCTCCTAGAAATGACAGGGAAGCTATGTCCATGACCCCTCAACAATGTGGCGATCTAAACAAGAACAGAACAACTGTGGTATCAATAGACATGCTAAAATGAAATAAGGAAATCTCACAAGGTCTCATCTCTTGACAAAGAACTATAAGCAACTAATAACTGCTGAGAGAAGGAGAATGAGCTTCAACCAGAGATGTATTCCTAATTGGTTATCCAATGCAAAGTGATTAGCCCTGAAATCATGTATATGCAAGCTACACTATATGAACTCAGCAGGTTATACTAATATATTCATGTATTCATATATACATATATATGTAACAATAATATTGAAGAAAAGAGGCCATCAATTTAAGAGTAGGAGAACATGGGAGGGGGTGGAAAAGGAAAGGGAGGAAGGGATGAAATTATCTTTTAATTAAAAATTTTAATAAGGTAAAAGTAAGCTTAAAATTTCAGACAGTGTTTTGTTAGAGTAATCTAAATACACTGAATATCAATATAGCCAAACCAACAATGAAGCATGTAGATACTCCTTTCTATAGGAGGGAATACACAGCTCCTATCTCTTCAATGAAGGCTGTGGGGCTGTAATAGTTAATCTTGTCCTCTTGACAGGCATATCTGTGAGGTTGTTTCCAGAGAGACTCAACCTGAATGCAAGTGATACCATTCCACAGGCTGGTATCCCAGACTGAATGGAGTAGAGGATGCAAGGGAGGCAGCAGCATTTATCTCTGTGTCCTGACTGCAGACATGAAGAGACTAGTCACTTTAGCCTCCTGCTGTTGTGTGTTTCCTGCAGGGATGGGTGGTACACTAGAACTTAAAGTCAAAACCAACTCTTGAGTTGATTTTGTTGGGTATCTTGTTACAGCATTGAGAAAGTGACTGATAAAGATGTACGTACTGAATTCCTCATGTAGGGTATATAATAGAATGTGGGAAACAAAACTTAATTTTGGAAAAACTTGAGAACTCATGTTTCTTATGGACAAGAATAGTAACATGAACCATGGAGTTGTGCTGATCATAAATATTCTTGAATTGAAGAGAAAGACACCTGGTCTCTGCAATCTTCCTACTACACCCCCAATTTCAGGATCAAGTAAATGCCAATATAGAGGAATTCCATGAAATGCCTGGCTTGCACTCCTCCAGATTAAGTCATCAATGGCTGCAAAAGTCTAAAAACCTGTTTAAAGCAAGAGGAGCCTGGCCACATGTGACAACTAAATGATAAGCTAGAACAGAAAAACATTGCACAAAACTATGGAACTATGAATGGACTTCAGGTAATGGTAATATGTGAGTATTGGCACATTTCTTGAAACACTACCAAAATGAAGTAAAATGCTAGTAAAAAGGAAAAGGAGTATATTTATGTGTATATACACAAATGTGTACATGTATGCCTATAATGTGTGTGTGTTGTTTAGATGAAATTTGATAGGGTAATCTGCTCGGTGTTTTCCTGTAACTCTGAAACTATTTAAAATGTATGTTAAGAGGCAAAAGAGATGGCTCAGTGGGTAAAGGTACTTGCCACCAAGTCTGACGACCTGAGTTCTTTACCTAGGACCCACAGGGTGGAAGGAGAAAACCAAAAATCCTCTCTAAGTTGTCCTCTGACATTGACTTGCACACCATGGCATGGATATAGGCATTTCACACACACATGACAAAAACACCCTAAATAAATAAAGTAAAGCAAATATTTAAAAATGCATGATAGTACATTGAAAAATATCAACAGCAAATCCTTAAATGGATGAAAATACTATTTTATGAGTATTTTTCTATATAACTCAATATTTATAGCTATATGAGGTAGGTACAACTACGATCACCACTTTATAAACAGGAAAGCAGAAGCAAAAACTGTCAAAGCCTTAAAGTCCCACAGCGAGACAACACTTGGGGAGGGGTAAATACTCAGGAGTTCTTATGGTTTTGTTGTTGTTTTGGTTCTAGCCTAGATAATGAGAATTATGGATTCATAGATACTTGGAGATGAGAGAAATCTCATCAACAACCTTGTCTAGTACCTGAGTAAGGTCCTGGGTACACTTGCACATAAACTACAATATCATATGTAGTGACAAGAGCCCTCTGTCAAAGGCCTTGTATGCAGCCACAGCCTTATCCCTCTGCTGGTGCACTTAGCCCACATCTCCTGTATCTTTCTAAATATCATAAGCCAGTTTGGTCTTTGACCTTTCTATCCTGATCTTTTCTGTGAAAAACTGACACCTCTCCTTTTATCATGAGACAGCAACACTTACCTTTTTCAGAGTTCAGTTCAAGAGTCATCTCTTTATAATACTTTCAGACAATATTTTCTTCCTACAATAGAGTTTCATTCTAACTGCTCATCTCTGCTGTGGGTTCTAAAGGTGGTTATCTCACTCTCTATAACTTCTGTTGTACCTGTTCCATAATGTATCTGTCTCCTGAAATATATGGAAAATTTTGCATACTGGAGGTATCTTACCTTATCTGTCTTTTTCACTGATCTCGCTATCTTTCATATAGCAGAGACTCTGGCATGGATTGTGTCAATGGGAAAATGAATCACTGAATAATTAGGATTCTATCCTTTGTAAGCCACATAGGATCTGGCTAATACTCCCTGACTTATATCCCTGCCCTTGCGTAACCATAGAAAGCCACAAGATCTTCTGTTTGACAAAGGACAGAACCAGTGTAAAGCCTTAGAATATGATAATTCATTTATACTCCCTGAGGTAAAACACAAATGCTCAGATATGCATCTACTTCCAGAATCAAAATCTCTGGATATGAGGGCAAGAACCTATTAAGTCAGGTCACTCTGATGATCCGTGATACCTGCTCAGGCCCTGTAACCATAACTTCAAAGTGTAAACAGAGTTTCATCCAACTGTAGCCTTTTAATTACCCAGGTTGGCCTATATCCCAAATCTGTAGGGACTGTTATAAATCATTGTCCCATTATTCAAGTTTCTAATTCTTCTCTGTATATCCCTACCTTAGCAGAAAGACTGGTTATTTATCAACCTAAAAAGAGAGAGGCTATTCAAATAACCTCTGTGTATTTCTCTTGTTCATTTGAACAGTTCTCAAAGTCAGCTCTCAGTTTAGGTCTTAGCATTGCTAATTGTGCTGTCATGATATCACTTCTCCCATCATCATTTACTACTGCTTGAAGAACAAAGTATTGATGACTCATACTCAGAGAAAGGGAATCTTGTGACACAAAGGCTATGACCATAGTCTAAAGGGAAAAATTCTTCCTTAGTTCCACCTCTAGATGCACATTTGCAGTTTCATGGTTCATATTTAGGGTTTAACATATGTTGTCTGAGTCAAGGGATGGGGGTGATTTGAGTTAGAGTTCTTGGTTGCAAGGAAAAGAAGCACGTTCCATCTGGTTTAAATGTATTAGGAAAGTTTTATTTTTAAGTTTATCCTTAGACTTCAGCAAAGCTGCACCTTTGAACCACAGAAAGGAAAACTGGCAAGACGAATATGGCAGTACTTGGGAGCAGTAGTCATGATGTATAGTATGAGGAGTTGTAGTGTTGGTCTACTATTGTCAATCAATTTATACTACACTAGAGGTAAAGCTATAGGAACAGGTATGGGATTTTCTTAATTTAGATCAAATATAACATTGAAGCCATGAGAGCTAACTTGACTTTTCTTTAAAGAAGTCTTAGAATCAGAGACATTGGTAGTTGCAAGTTTACTTGAGAGATGATGCTGGGAATTCGCTATAAATGAGAAGTGCCAGTGAGACAGGAAAAAGAGAAAGACATTCTGATCAGTGATGTAGGATGGAGAACTAGCAGTTCAAGAATCATCTCTTTAAATACTTCCAGAATTAAGTATAATAAATACTTTATAATACTTCCCAGAGTGTGTGATCTCCCCAAGTCTCTTATTGCCCTACATTTCTGGATTACTCTATAAGCAAATAAACCTAAAGAAGTCAAGAGAATATTGGTCAGAGATCAAAGCAGTACCTGCTATAAGAAGTCAGAGCACTTCCAAAGAATTTGAAGATTATATAAATCTTTTACTTTTTTTGGTTAGACTTATTTTAAGGAACCCCATGTGCTGTAATAATGGCTGCCCAGCCATGACATGCTCAATGGTGCAGTCGTGGCACAAATGGTGTGGTAGTAACCAACAACTTTCTGCTTGGATAGAAGCCTAGACCATTAGATAAAACTCATGCCAAGCACCATTACGGGGCTAGGAACAAGTAGTTAGACAGGTTGTAGCCCCTATGAGAGAATCTACTCTTCTTATTCTGCTAAATGGACAGTATTAACCCAACTCGTAATGACTTACCATTATACTCATAGATTGAGGCATCTCTGAACCTTCATCAGAAAAGCTTTTGCTTATTATAGTAGTTCAACACAGAGATTCATAATTGGCCAAGGGGCAGAAAATAGATTACAGAATGCTCAGCCCTAAATAGAATATATACAATGCACCCCTTCATCCCAAGCCTCAGCAATAATTGTGGAAGAAGACCTGGAAAAGTGTAGGAACCAGAGCTGGTGGATGACTATAAGGAAAAAAAATCTTCTGGACATAGCAAGGTAGCTTTACATTTGAAGTCACAGCAGTTGTGACAGTATGCACAAGACCTGTGAGAGTTCAAGACAGATCAATTCCAGAATGGAAAATGAAGTTTAGGATGAAGTTCCATGCCTATCCCAGGAGCTATTGGCAATTTTTAGCTGATGGAATAGAAAGAGTCACTTTTCTGTAATATTTAGCTCCTGTAAGATACAGATATAAGTCTACAGACTCCAGTGGAAGGTCACACATCTGAAATTATTTTGGCAGCCTAAATTGGTCTTGATGAAAAAAGGGACAAAAATTTAGGTGGGAACAGAAGGAGATCTCAATATGGAAAAATTGGTGAGTTGAGTATGGTCAAAACATGTACATCATTCTCAAAGAACTAATAACAATAATAATAATAATAATAATAATAATAATAATAATAATAATAAATTATCATCATCTTAAAACTGTATAAGTTAATCAGAAGTTGTTCTCTACATGATATCCAAGTTATTAAACCAAGGGAAGAAAGATCAGAACAGCAGTGGGCAAGTTATCAAATATATACCCCAGGGAGAAAAGTAATAGATAGGAGAATTCCATATGAAGGAACTTGTAGGTTTACAGAAAGGAAACTTTGTGCTACTAAAGGAGAATCAGAAAACTACATAGAGATGTGGGACAATTGTGCTATGCTGAGCCAACACAGGTAACTCTGTCTTCCTCACCTTTCTCCCTCAAGCATCCAATGTGTGTGTGTGTGAAATATATCAGGTTGACGAGACCTCACCATAATTCAAGGATAATTTATGTGAACTTAACACATCATTAGTTTTGTTCGTTTTTTTTAGATCTCATTGATGCTATTTTCAGGTGAATAATTGCTAATTTAATTCTTGCTGAGGGAATAACATTATACTCAAATTCTTGTGTGGGGAAAATAAGGCGTTAATGACTAGACAGATTCAGGTTTCCATGGCAACATATTGCTCTTGAGAATCAAATGGAATATTAAAGCAGTGGTTCATTAGGTGGCATAAGTTCATTTTTTAAGATATAACATATATAATATATACAGCACCAGTAATGTAGCCTGTGATTCAGGGTCTTTACTGTATCCTCTAGAGAAAGGAAGTCATATTTTAAATTACTTCACTTTGTAAAATATCATTCAAATCTGTAAGATTGCTTTTTCCTTCAAATCTGTTCATCCATATTAATGAATATATACAATGAATATATACCTGTCTATCTACCTATATTCACCTATATACTTACTTTTATCTTTATTTATCTATTTTTATGTCTATCCACCTGCTTACCTATCAGTCATGAATGGCTGCCCAAATTACAGAAAACCAGACAACAGCTTTAAAATGGATGGACAAGTCTCTGTGTATCAGATATGGATGTCTATCATTCAAATATTCAGGGGAACTGACATTTAATTCCCTGAGGTCTACTATCTCATTATTTCATTTCCTTGCATCAAGTCTCCTCAGAAATGCTCTTCACAGTCCTTTGTGCTAGCTAGTAATCATCCATGCTATCCTCTAGAAGATTCTACCTTTACTCCTTCTCATGATAATATACTCATTCATCAAGGCCACTGTAAGTGCCATAGTATCTGTCTTTCCAGACCACACTCAACCATTGATCAGAAATAATTCCCCCACCCTTTCTGCATGATGTAGCTCCTCAGTTGCAAGTCTTCTACATCCTTTTCTAGTGAACCTATGAACCCATTGTTGACCCATGTTAGACATGACTATGAGGTTTTCTGCGTTTTCTATTATGAATATCATTGAAATCAGGCAGACCTGTCTGTGCATCCCACTCTCCTCTGTCAATTACTTATGCATCTTTGAAACAAAGAAAACTTCCTTAAAACTCATTTTTTTTTCATTTACAAAATGAACATATAGCCAATAGTTCTTATTTGATAGACTTGTAAAGGTAAATTTGAATGTTAATTGACAATGATGATTACAATGTTGACAGTGAAGAAGATGGAGTAACTGGATTGGTTTAAGTATGTTCAAGTCCTGAGAGAAAATTTGGATGAAAAAATAATGAACATTGGATAGGGGTGGGTGGGAATTCAGTTCAAAGGAGCAGTAAATAATTCATGTATGAATGTGATTCTTAAAACTAATTAAATAGTTGTTAATCATTGCCATGTGCTAGCCATAGGAAAAAGGCTAAATGCAGTGGGGACTTTGTGTCTTTCAAGCTTCAGTTTTGTTGCTTGCCTGGGACATGAGGCATGATCTGGCATCTTGCCATCACTGCTTGAATGTCCTTCCTCTCACCATTTCAGAAAGCACAGTCTCCTAGACTTCTATATATTCCCACTCATAGCTACCTCTTTCTTAAATGCTCCTCTTTCTTTCTTCCTTTCTTCCTTTCTTTCTTTCTTTCTTTCTTTCTTTCTTTCTTTCTTTCTTTCTTTCTTTCTTTCTTTCTTTCTTTCTTCCTTTCTTCCTTCCTTTCTCCCTTCCTTCCTTCCTTCCTTCCTTTCTCTCTCTCTCTCTCTCTCTCTCTCTCTCTCTCTCTCTCTCTTTCTTTCTTTCTTTCTTTCTGTCTTTCTCTCTCTCTCTCTCTCTCTCTCTCTCTCTCTCTCTTTCTTTCATTCATCACTGGAGTGAATTTTTCTTAATACTTTGTTCAAAAAATTGTGATTTACCTCTTCTGGGAAAGTTTCTTTAATTTACTGTGTTTTAAAACTTGAAGTAGCACAGCCACACATTCAGCAGAACGCTTCTTTTTCTTCTATAGCTCCCCGTGTGTGTATTTTGTTGTACTAATTTTATGAATATTAATTGATGTAACTTACTTGATTTTCCATGAAAACCAATAAAAACTTCATTGTTTTTTAGTAAATAGACAATATTATTGACTCCGTGTTCATAAGAGATGCACATCTCTTCACCTCAGCATCTTCTTGGAATGTCCCCTGTGTGTGAATCACAGCTGAGTCTCCCTGTGCCCCAGGCATTTCCTTGATGGGAAAGATGTATCTCATTACCTCAGCGTCTTTATAGAATGTTCTTTGATTATGACTCAGGGTTTTGTCTCCCTGTATCTGAGCAATTTCTCTTAGTCTAAGGAAAATACTTCACCTAAGTGTATAATGTCTTCTCAGAGGCATCTTTGATTCAAATGGCAGGTCATGCCAGTGGTAAAGAAATCCAAAATTCTGTCTCAATTTGTGATTAGCAAAGCTTCAGCCATTATTATAGTATGATCTGAGGGATTTTCTTTAAATATACTGCAGTTGATTTTTTTTCTCAAACCTGCTTCCTGCCTCTCTCATGGGTTTTGTTCTGAGAATACTCAAACAAGTTATTAGCATGTGAATCTAAGCTTCAGATCTTTTTTTCATAGAAAGGACACTACAGAGTATATCGTGTTCATCATATATTTATCCTTTTCTGTTACTGCCTTGATGGACTGTCCATTCTTATCCTATTAGTGTTACTTTAGATAATGAGCTTTTTATACATGTAATATAAGCAAATAATGTAAATATATTTACATCTTTACTCTGTTTGTTATAGTGTGTTACTATATGGGGAATGAAAGATCCATGAAGCTGACTTAGACCTAATAAGACCTTGTAATCAAGAGTAATTAACCTAGCTCAGATCAGCCAAACCATAAGTAATCAACAGAGTCAAGAAAAATAAAATAATTATCACATTCATCAGAATGTTATGATGATTTGTTAAACAATATTATTTCATATAAAGCTGACTAATTTATTCGGTGTTTCTGGATTTTTCGTACTGGTCATGTCCTGATCATCTTTGTCAATTTGACATAGCCTAGAGTCATCTGATAGCAGAGCCTCAGTGGAAGAATTACATAGACTGGCTTGTGTGTATGTCTGTTGGAGATTGTCTAGCTTGTGAATTGATACAGAAGGGCAATGCCCACTGTAGGTGACACTATTCCTTGGGAAGACAGTCATTTGTAAGAAATATGGTTAAGCATTGATCTGTGAGTAAGCCATCAAGTAGCATTCCTTCATGGTTTCTGCTGTAATTTGTTAGCTGATAGTGAGTTCCTACCTTGACTTCCCTCAGGGATGGACTGTAACCTGTAATGTTGAATAAATTATTTTCTCAAGTTTATTTTGCTCAACATGTTTTATCACAACAACAGAAAGGGAGTTAGAATAGGGTTCATGGTAGCTTAGTTGTTTCAGACCTTATTGTGATGGGTAGAATCATGTGACAAATTCTGAAAAGTGAGCTGTGAACAGAAGTCGGTTAGTCAAATCTCAGATATGTATTGTTCTATGGTCTTTAAATCCCTCAGAATTCTCTCTTATCTTTGCTAATGCTAACAGAAAATTTCAAAGTAGTGAGTGGTTTACCAGGAAACTCAGCCAAGATAATCTTTTGATTCATCATAGACATATAAAATGAGAAACACTTCTTTGACATTTAACTTTTCTCAGACCTTCTTTGTAATTGTAGAATGATGTAGACTGTCTTGAATGAAAAACTAAATGAATAATAAAGTTGTCAGATGAACATATTATACCATGGGTGCACTCCGAAGGGCATAGCCCTCAACTTCCACTGGGTGTTGTAAGAAGAACCAATCCAAATTGACCCAACTCATATTCCAATTCCTCCAGAAAGCCTTAATCTGAAGATGATGACGGCAATGGTGATGCTGGTGAGGATGTGATGGCATAGAGTAATTACTATATGTATAGAAATAGTTCTAATTAATTATGTATATTGATTCATTTGTTTTTCACAGCAAACTCATGGAAGTATTTGCTTTATAACTTTTTCAGAAGAATAATCAGAAAAAAATGAGGGGATGTCTTTGTCTATTTTATGGTTTTATGGGAAAATACCCAAAAGTGTTCAATTGATAAAAAAAACAAAAACAAAAAAAAACAAAAAAAAAAAAACAGAACTTTATTTCTCATACTTCTGGAGAATGAGAAGATCAGGGCCAAGGTGCTGGCTGTCCAGTTGTCTGGTGAGGTTATCTTGTTGTGGTGTCCTTTAGAGAGTTGGGGACACTATGTCCTTACATGGAGAAAAATAGAAGGCTACATAAAGTCCCTCTCCCTCTCTCTTTACCTTTTATTTTTATTATAATTACACCTTTCTCCCTTCTATTTCCTCTATCCACACCCTTCCAAATATCCTTTTTTACTTTTATTCAAATTTATGGTGTCTTTTTTCATTAATTGTTGTTATGTATATATATATATGTATATATATAAATGAATATGTATATGTACTCTGCCTAAATATGAGCTAAACGAGGACAACACCAACTGACATGCAAAAGTGGGTGATGAGAACACCCACAAGGCTTCATTCAACCTTATATGAAGAAGGACAGGCAGCTAATAAATGCCTAGAGTGGGAGAAACAGTCTTTCCCAGAGAAGTACATACCAGTTGGTTATTTGATATGAAATGGTTAGTCCTAAATCATTAATATGGGAAATGTTATGAAGTCTCTTTTTTGAAGGCCTTAATCTCATTCTTGAGGAAAGAAGCCCTTGTGATCCACCTATATCTTATAAGTCCCACTTCTTAGTAACATCTTATTGGTCATTAAATTTCAATATTTTAATTTTGAAGGGGCAACATTCAAACATGGGAAGATCAAATAACATCTTTAATCTACTGTTGATGATTGACAGACTCAAGGATAGAGGCCAGGCTGTCTGACTTCAGAATCTAAAAAATTCATAAATTCATCTCATATATGATTTCACTCTATTTTCATGACTAAACTTCACGGTAAATTTTGTCCCCATTTAAAATGAGGCTTAGAGAGATGAAATCATGTCCTCTACTTCACATAGTATATGATATTCTCATCAATTGCTCTTTGAACTGTCCCCAGATTTGGTGGCTTAGGTCAGCACTAGTCAGCAACTCTGCTCATGAATCGATTTGCATCCCTTTGAACTGCAAAGGGACTGAGATATTTTTCTTATGTAGAAAGTAGTAATTTAGCACACTCCCGCTTTTTGGATGCTGACAGAAGATATGAGCCTCATATCTGAAGGCAAAGGACTTCACTTCACATAGCACAGAAAACAACATGACCCCTGTGCTTTCCTGGGATTCTTTCTCTCATGAGTCTCAACGTATTCATGCCAAATTGCCCATGTGGGTGTTATGTGTTGCTGGAGGGCTTCTCTCCAGGTTCTACCAGGCTCCGCAGTCCCACAATCCACGTACAAAATAGTCACTCAGACACTTATATTACTTATAAACTGTATGGCTATGGCAGGCTTCTTGCTAACTGTTTTTATATCTTAAATTAACCCATTTCTATAAATCTATACCTTGCCACGTGGCTGGTGGCTTACCGGCATCTTTACATGCTGCTTGTCCTGGCAGTGGCTGCAATGTCTCTCCCTCCTTCTTCCTGTTTCCCCAATTCTCCTCTCTCCTTGTCCCGCCTACACTTCCTGTCTGGTCACTGGCCATCAGTGTTTTATTTATATAGAATGATATCCACAGCAGTTATGCACAGAGTAGGATATTGTTGTAAGTAAAGAAGTTACAATTTAAGGAATTTAAGGAATTCCCTGTGTTTTTTAAAGGGGTACCAACAAATTTCTGTCTGTTCTTACTTAAGATTACCTCTATGATCTCGGTCTGTTTATTATACATTCATGTAAAAAAAAATGTTACGGCAGCATGAGATGGTAGTGCTTCCCTTGAAAGGTGAGTCGAACTGTTGAGGGATCATGAAAAGAATTGTTACCAACTTGGGGACTCTCCTTCCTAGTTCACATGGAATTCCTTTGGAGCTGAAGTCTAGGTGCCTTCTTTCTAGTTGGTTTACTCACATGGCTAGCAAGTTGATGCTGGTTGCTGGTCTGATACAGTAACTTCCTTCTTCCCAATTTCATCTCTACAGGGCCTTTATAGGCTCCCTCATGCTTGGTGGCTAGGTTGTGCCCAAGCCTTAGAAGTCATACCACTATTGTAGCCAACAATGACTGGCAGGTTAGTATTGCAACATGGAGGGTCCAGTGCTGGTGAAACCATTTCTCCCCAAGCTGAATGAATAAATAGCCTCTGGAACTAGGAATACTTGCCATCAGCAAAGAAGTTTCAAGATCAGTTTAAGATGAACTTCTCTATGCCCTACAACCAAAACGTGTGTAGTCTTCAGCATTAGGGTCTTACCTTGTAGTTCTGGATAGCCACCAAGAACACTAGCAATACTTTGTAGACATCTGGAGTCCTCCAGATTGATGAGTCATAAAGAGATATCCCATGCTGACACTGAGATTTTCATTGAATAACCTGTTTTCTGCAACTAGCATTGTCAACTCATGCATAATTAGCTTAAAATTAGTGGTTTTCCTTAAAGCTTTTTTATACATTTTTAGTTGTGGATAACCCAACTCCTATCCCATTCTCACGCCCATTTATCTATGCCATCCCCATTTAAATTATTCGTCTCTAGTATTCTCGCCTCCTTTCATTTCACATACGCTCTGTTATATTCTTCAACAATATTTTAGCTGGTTTACAAGATAGTAAGATTACCTATGTTTTTTTATTCACTGTTTTGGTAAGCCTTTCTGTACCCCATTACTTCCTCCACCCTTCTACCCATCTTTCTGCTTAAGCCTTCTAGTCTCAATACCCCCTCCTTCATTTTACCTATACTCTATTATCATCCTCCCTTTGTGCTCCAACAATCATCCTTTTTCAAGGTCTTGGCTTCCCAGTATACGGCAAGTTAAATATACAAAACAAAAGAGAGTCTGTAGCATTTATCTCTCTGATCCTGGGTGACCTCACTCACTATATATTCTCCCACTTTCATCCACTTACCTTCAGCTTTACTACTTTAATTTTTCTACAGATGAAGAAAATTCCATTGCACATATACATTACACCTTCATTATTCATTCATTAGTTGCTGTACATCTAGATTGATTTCATTCCTTAGCTATTGTGAGTAGAACAGAATATAGTGACTACAACTACCAAAATTTTAAGTGCTATCCCTCAAATTAAGGCTCAGGTTTTATAGTGTCCAATATTTATACCTGTTTTTACTCTGCTGTTCTGTGTATTGATCTTCATGTCATGACAGCAAAAATGTTAGTCATAAGTATCTACAGGCCCCTTCCTCTGTAATTTAAAGTGATTATATTTTACATTTATTGTATATAGGTTTTACTGTGGAACTGATTAAAGTCATAGTGGGCTGGGAGTCAGAAAAGGCTGGGCTTACACTGGAGAGGGTAGAGCACCGTAGAAAATACTGGAGGGAAAGGGAACCAAGAAGACAAGAGTAAAGAAAAATTATGGGTTTGTGGGTGGTGTATAGAGAATTTTAAAAAGTTTTAAAATGACAAAGTAGTTGCAAATTGTTTTCAGGTCATTTTTCTATGATCCATATTATAAAAATCTCTCACTATTATCACTTTTTAGAGAAACCATAAGTATTCAAGCTCTTTCTAGTTATTTTCATTACTACACTTGTGCATCTATTTAATATAATACTATTCGCACAAGGCACCTCTTTTTTTATAGGGGATACAATTCAGGAGAATATTCCAGGTCAGGAAATGGCCATTAAGTTACTTTGATGAGCAAGTCATAGGGCTGGAGACAGAGGGCTGGAAAAATAAAGCAAATGTAGATCTTACTAGAAATATTGCAGTTTCAACAATCATTGTATATGCAATGATTGAGGATAAAATGGGAGACTGGGGGTGGGGCAAGGAGGATGGAATTACAAGCTAGATTAGAGGGTGGTTAAGAATGGGCATTTCCACTTTGGAAATCCCTGTGGTGACTTCTCAGAAAATTGGGAATCAATCTACCTCAAGACCTAAGGATATGACTCTTAGGCATATACCCAAGGGATGGTCAATCATACCACAAGGATATTTGCTCAACTATGTTCAGAGCAGCATTATTTGTAATAGGCAAGACCTGGAAACAACCTAGATGCCCCTCAACTAAAGAATGGATAAAGAAAATGTGATACATATACACAATGGAGTATTACTCAGCTGTAAAAATCAATGACATCATGAAATTTTCAGGAAAATGGATGGAACTAGAAAATATCATCCTGGATGAGATAACCGAGACTCAGAAGGACAAACATGGTATGTACTCACTCATAAGTGGATACTAAATGTAAAGCAAAAGATAACCAGAGTACAACTCACAGCTCCAGAGGAGCTAGGTAACAAGGAGGACCCTAAGAGAGACACATGGATCACTTTGGGAAAGGGAAACAGAGGAGATCTCCATAAGTAAACTGGGGCTGAGGGGGGACAATAGAGGGGAGGGGATGGGGGATGAGAACATGAGAGAATAGGATGGTTGAGCTGAGGGGGGGGATAGAGTAGGAGAGCAATGAAAGAGAAAGACATTATGGAGTTAGTGAGAAACCAAGTGCTAGGGAAGTGCTGTGGGATGGTCTGTATGTCAAATTACTCTGATTGGTCAATAAATAAAACACTGATTGGCCAGTGGCCAGGCAGGAAGTAGGTGGGATAAGGAGAGAGGAGAATTCTGGGAAGCGGAAGGCTGAGGCAGAGAGACACTGCCAGCTGCCGCCATGGCCAGCAGCATGTGAAGACGCCGGTAAGCCACCAGCCACGTGGCAAGGTATAGATTTATGGAAATGGATTAATTTAAGCTATAAGAACAGTTAGCAAGAAGCCTGCCACGGCCATACAGTTTGTAAGAAATATAAGTCTCTGTGTTTACTTGGTTGGGTCTGAGCGGCTGTGGGACCGGTGGGTGACAAAGATTTGTCCTGACTGTGGGCAAGGCAGGAAAACTCTAGCTACAGGGAAGTTCCCAGGAATCCACAAGGACAACCCCAGACTAAACTACTAGCAATAGTGGAGAGGGTACCTGAACTGGCCTACCCTGTTAATCAGATTGGTGATACCCTAACTGTCATCATAGAGCCTTCATCTAGTAACTGATGGAAGCAGATGCAGAGATCCACAGCCAAGCACCAGGCCGAGTTCCAGGAGTCCAGTGGAAGAGAGAGAAGAGGGATTCTATGAGCAAGAGGCATCAAGATCATGGTGGAGAAGCCTGCAGAGACAACCAAACCAAGCTAGTGGGAATTCAGGAACTTTAGACCAACAGTTGTAGAGCCTCCTTGGGACTAGACTAGGACTAAGCCCTCTGCATAAGTGAGACAGTTGTGTAGCTTGGTCTGTTTGAGAGGCCCTGGGTAGTGGGATCAGGATCTATCCCTTGTACATGAGCTGGCTTTCTGGAGCCCATTACCTATGGTGGAAGTCTTTGCTCAGCCTTGATACAGTGGGAAGGGCCTTAGTCCGGCCTCAACTGAATGTACCAGGCTTTGCTGACTCCCCATGGGTGGCCTTACCCTTTTGGAGGAGGGGATAAGGGTGAGTCAGGGCGGGGCGTCTGTGGGGAGCTGAAGAAGGGAAGAGAGAGAGATCTGTGGTTGGTGTATAAAATGAATAAAATAAAAAAAACAAATAAAAACAAATGAGCATTTCACAAAAAGAGCCTATTAGAAGGTCTGTCATTTCCTATTTAAATATTAGGCATTCCCAAACTGCATTTAGACCAAAAAGGAGATCTAACTCAAAGATTCTGAGAGGTCAGGTGGGAGACCTATAGAATTTACTCGATATTAAATTACCTTAAGCAGAGGGTTTGTTCATTATCTACTAATGCAGTTGACAAAACAAGGCCTTGTTTCTCGCCAGCGGTGTTTCCATAATCCAGTCCCAGAGAGAAGCCAGCAGAATTGGGTTTTCTGGGTTCCCAGGCACAGCAGATAGCAATAAGCCAATCTCCCCTGAGCTACCCACAGGACTGAGCTTCTCAGTCGATGAACTAAACAATAGCACCACCCCGTCCTCCCCTCCCCGCCCCCCACCTCCCTGAAAGCTGGCTAAGTACCTATGCATTGACTTGCTGTCTGTAATAATTTTTAGTTACCCCCTTGTGAACATAATACATACTTTTGAATGTTATGCTACATGAAACAGGACTCCCGCTTTTCCTAAAGGGAAATCCAGTTCTTTTGTTGATTGGGTGCTTCTTGGAGGCTAGCCATCAGTTTAACTCTTTTTTGTTTTTTATTTTTGTTTTTGTTTTCATTTTGAAACCCTTCATGGTCATGGGTGCTGGCAGAAGGAATGGAAACTATGTGCCAACTTTGAAGTGGATATTTCTGTCAGCACTTCTATTGTGTAAGAGAGGAGAGCATGCCCAGTAAGGTCAGACCTCTTAGCTCAGCATTCACGTTGGTGTTTGGTGGAAGTCCTGGTGTCCCATACACATTTTCCATGCAGATGTTTTACCTCAATACACTCTTGGATTTTTCTGATTATATAATAGATCATTTATTATTTCGTTTTAAAAGAACAGAACATATTCGTCCATTTCTTACCTATCTGATATCAACAATAACTTAAATAATGGAGAGTGGAGGGTAGGAATGCTCTGTGATGTGGACTAGTTGTGTCGCACTTAGGTGAAAATATTACAGACAACAGGGACTGGAAAGATGGCTTAAGAGTTAAGAGCATTTGTTGCTTTTACAGAGAACCTAGATTAGGTTCCCAGCACTCACATAGAATCTTACAACCATCTCTATTCAAGGCCTCCTATGCCCTCTTCTGATCTCCACAGCTATGCACTATATATATATATATACAAACATACATGAAGGGAAAAATTTATACACATAGAATAAAATAAATAAATCTATTTTTAATATTACAGACAATCATAGAGAGGCATTAGCATGACACAGTGTGGGAGTTTAAGTGTTTGCATTTTTGTGCCTAGATTTCTGAAGCTAAATGCACAGAAAAATGTCCACAATGTTTATCTTTGACTGGCAATCGTTTTTTTCTGAGTTGTCTAATTCTTTGGAATGATTTTTATACTTCTACAAGCAGAAGACAGAATATAGTTACCTCTGTTTTAGAAGACAAGTGTCTCTTATACATATTTAGTACCTTGTGATTTGGATTTCAGTGTCAGAGGAAAAGCCCAAGGATTAGGTCAGATTGACAAAGCTGCTTAAAATGGAAACATCTGAGTGAAGCTCTCCCAGTCTAGTGCTAGTAGATCACAGTTCATGTTCACCTGTGTCCAGGTGTGATTACCAAGGGATCTTGTGGCTTCTGGTGTAAAAGCCTGTCTTGTGCATAGCATATTAAAATTTCTAAGAATCTTAACTCTGACCATCTCTTTAAACCCAAAAAGTCTTTATAAAAGGGAAAAGGCCAAACATGTCCTTTCTTCCTCCCCCCCTTCCCTCCCTCCCTCTCTTCCTCCCTTCTTTCCTTCCAATATTTAGTCCAAAAAGTGAGATTAATTGCCAAGTCACATATTGAGCGGAAGGAGGAGTCAATACAGGTTGTGAATGGTTTGAATTATTGTCATTGCTTCTTATTTTATCTTTTCTAGCTCCCTAAGTATAATTAGATACTTCCTTCTGTGGTAAATATTCCCCATAACTAAAGCCTCATGAAAGCTTTTGTTTACATGCATCTCCTTCAATGAAGACAGCACTCCAATCAACTCTGCTTCTCTAGGTATCTGCATGCAGCATATTCTCCATATGTTGAACAAACACTTGAGGCACCCTGGGGATTGATGGACAGCTAGTATAGGCAACTGATGAGGTCTAGATTCAATAAGAGATTATGTGTTGGAAAATTAGGTGACAAATGATGGAAGAAGACTCCCAACATCATCCTCTGGCCTTCATGGGAATGCACACACACATATGTCCTGCACATATAAGTACACGCATATGAACAAGTGTTCATGCATATATAGCCCACACACATTATTGGAAATTCTGCTTCTATCCTGTTATGGTGAAACTTGATTATATCAGGTCAAAAGACATGATAGAACTTTGAGAACTATTATTTATTTGAGCCTGCCATGGACCCACTCCTGCATAAGAAAACCAATACACAAGACAGTGGGAGGCAGATTAAAGAAGATATGGCTATCCTGGCTTACTCTGTGGGTTTTAACTGTCTTCCAATTGTTATGCCAATACATTTTCTTTTTCCAGTCATGTTAATGGAGTCTAGCCTTTCCTTTCACAAGGGCCCACCCTCTCCCCTACTCAGCAGTGTGTTACTATGGAGTGTAGTCTGAACATGGAACAATACTTGACTTCAGTGGGGGGAAGCATAGCTAACAAAGAGCAGACATCTATGAGGAGCATGAGAAAGATGACAGGGCTTCTGTTGAAGACAGGCTCGATGAAGTATCGAGCCCTGTGTGAACCATGACCATACACAATGTCATTGACCCTCAGGGGAACTCTACAGTAACAACCTGTACTTTGTGAGCTAGCTTTAATGCTGGGCTCAAAGGACAAGAGCTCATTCAACTGTCTATGGTGATATTTTATTTGTACTGAAATGCGATTTTAATTTTATGTTAATAAATAAAGTTGCCATGGGGTCAGAGCTATTAGAGCCATAGCAAGAGCGTGATGGTTAGAAGAGCTAGGTAAATTTCTGTGTGTTCAGGGATATAGCCAATATTGGAGACATATGCCTTTAAGACCTGGAGGGCGGTACTTACAGGCAGTGATGAGACAGTCATGTGGTTGGGTTTACAACCAATGAGAAGGCAGAACAGAAAGACTATTTAAACACAGACAAACAGGAAGTAGCTCTCTCTGAGGGAAGTTAGGAGCACTGCAGGAGGTAAGATTTTATCTCTGAGCTCTGACCTCTCAACTTTCTCTTTTACATTGGCTCTGTGTTTCTTATTTAAATAAGACGATTGGTTACATCTACATCTGGTGCCCAACGTGACAAGAATCCATTAAAAACTGCTTGGGGGCGGCTCTCTAGCCCCAGCAGCCGGCTCCCTAGCCAGAGCAGCCGGCTCCCTAGCCCCGGCCCAGGTCTGCTTGGCCTTAGGCCGGTCTGTGAGCTGCTTGCTTAAAGCCAGTGCTACAAACAACTCAGGCCTGCCCTGCTAAACAGGGCCCCTGCCTGTAAAGCCAAGCCTTGACTCGGCCCAAGAGGGAACAAGTGGCTGGATTTAAGCTTTAGCCGGCTACGCTTTTACTTTCACTTTCGCTTTCACTTTGCTTTCTCTCTGTCTCTCTCCCTGTTCTCTCTCTCTCTCTCTCTCTCTCTCTCTCTCTCTCTCTCTCTCTCTCTCTCTCTCTGGATTCACACCTAGGACACTAGGTGGCTGTTTTGAAATTTGCTCGGATTTCTACTGTTCTACTCAGATTTGGTAAGTCATAAAGTAAACTATTTAAAAGACAAATTTTTTTCCACATTTAAAAAAAATGGGTTTCCTGTGTACATTGGAAGAATGGGTTTTGTTTGAAATTTTAGGCAGTCTGACAATGGAACAACTATATGAAAAGATTAGTATTATGGGAATTATGCAGTTTATCACCATGCTTATTCTCATTTTACTATTTAAAAAGATAGTCGATTTAAGTGCCAGGATAACAGCTTTAGAAAAACCTGTTAAACCTGTAAAAATTCAGACAGGAGAAATTAACAGTGAAGTTGGTTCAGGTTTGGATCATAAGGTTACAGAAAGAAAGCCTGTTTTCACACAGTCACCCTTAATTTATCCTGTAACCATACAGCAGATGCCTGATCAAAAGGCTATACAAAATATTTGGGCTCCAATTGAACTGATGGATTTTAAAAGGTTTAAGGAGGCAATAGTATCTTATGGCATGCATTCCCCATATGTAAAGCAAATGTTAAACTCTTGGTCAACATATAATAGGATTGTACCACAGGACTGGCGGGACCTTGCACAAGGTGTTCTGGAACCCAGCCAGAGACTTCAGTTTCTAACGTGGTTTAAGGAGGAAGCTAAAAATGTAGAAAAACAATGGAGGGATAAAGGAATACAAGTTTGTCAGGATCAGCTTATTGGAGAAGACCAATATGCTTCAATACAAACACAATGTTTATATGATCTTCAAACCCTAATTTTATGTCGAATGGCAGCCTTGAATGCATGGGACAGAGTTGAGGAACCAGGAAAAAAACCTGAGTCATTCACAAAGGTTATGCAAGGCCCAAAAGAATCTTTCACAGATTTTTTAGAAAGACTGGCTTCAGCAGTAAACAGAATGGTCTCAGGATCAGAAGCTAGTAAGGCAATAATTGAAGCTTTGGCATTTGAGAATGCGAATGCAGCATGTAAAAGAATAATCAGGCCGTTAAAGGCAAGATCTGCACCTTTGGAAGATTGGATTAGAGAAACAATTAATGTTGAGGTTGATGAGCATGATGATACGTGGGTAGGAGAAGTAATTTCAAAAGGTTTGAGGAGTGTTAGATGTTTTGGGTGTGGAAAGCAAGGACATTTTAAAAGGGACTGTAAACAGGTTATTCCTAGAAGCAAAGTTACTTCAAGGAACAATGGGAACAGAATGCCCCTTCCTTCTGGAGTATGCAGAAGGTGTGGTAAGGGAAAACACTGGACCAACGAATGTAGATCAACAAAGGACAGACAGGGTAATCCTTTGCCTCAGTTTTTGGGAAACTCCCGGAGGGGCCTCATGCAGGCCCCCATAGCAAAACCAGTTCAAACCTTTCCTGCAGCTGTAGAGGAAATCCCTGCTCTGAGCGATTAAATAACCAAATGACTATTGGAATAAATCATGCTGGTCAGGATGATGAAACAGAGAGAATAGAAAATTCAGGAGAAAACATAAAGAAAAATTTTTGGCAAACTTCTATTAATGAACAGAGACCAAAATTAACGATAAAAATAAATGGTATTTTGTTGTCTGGTCTGGTAGACACAGGTGCGGACGTTACCATAATTGCACCAGAATTTTGGCATCCAGCTTGGCCTCTTCAGGAGGTAAACGTTCAACTGTTAGGAATTGGGACATTATCTCAGGTGAAACAGAGTGCAAGATGGCTCGAATGTATAGGTCCAGAAGGACAGAGAGGAAAATTAAAACCATATGTGGCTAACATAGCTATGAACCTGTGGGTTCGAGACTTGTTGCAACAATGGAATACTCAGATTAACATCCCTCCAATCTCAGAAACAAATCATAAACTAGCACATGTTTCTGAGAGAAATATTAGAAGGCATTATTTTGAGTGGTCACCAGCCATCCATATTATACAAGAACAGGGCACAACAACTGATAATCTTCCAAAGATACCAACAGCTCTACCTTTAAAATGGTTAACAGACAAGCCTGTATGGGTTCAGCAATGGCCTTTAACAACAGAGAAACTCCAGGCTTTAGAAGAGCTGGTAGAAGAACAGTTAAATGCTCAGCATATTGAACAGTCAACCAGCCCTTGGAATTCTCCTGTATTTGTTATTAAAAAGAAATCTGGTAAATGGAGAATGGTAACAGACCTTAGAGCAATAAAAAAAGTAATTCAGCCAATGGGCTCTCTACAATCTGGTATGCCTTTGCCTACTCTGTTACCAAAAGGATGGCCTCTCATAGTTATTGATTTAAAAGACTGTTTCTTTTCAATACCATTACAAGAAAAAGACAAAGAAAGATTTGCTTTCACAGTGCCTACTTATAATAATTCTCAACCGATTAAAAGATTTCAATGGAGGGTCCTCCCACAGGGAATGATAATAGTCCAACTCTGTGCCAAAATTTTGTACAACAGCCATTGGAAGTGATACGTAAAAAATTTCCTAAATCTATAATTTATCATTATATGGATGATATTTTACTAGCTGACTCAAATGCAGATACTTTAGAAAGAATGTTTGAAGAAGTAAAGAAAATTTTGCCTCGCTGGGGATTACAAATTGCTCCTGAAAAAATGCAAAGTGGAGATTCTATTAATTATTTAGGATATAAAATAGAGCTACAAAAAATTAGACCCAAAAAGTTGCAAATTCGGAGAGATAGACTACAGACTCTTAATGACTTTCAAAGATTATTTGGAGATATTTCTCATCTACGAACTATTGTTGGGGTAAAAAATGATGAACTGACTAATTTGTTCAAAACCTTAGAAGGTGACAAGGACTTAAATAGTCCAAGAGAATTATCACCTGAAGCTGAGAAAGAATTGGCCTTGGTAGAAAAGAAAGTACATGAAGGGCACGTGGATCGTATTGATCCAAAGCTGGATTGCATTTTGGTTATTTTACCTTCTAGGCATTCTCCTACTGGAATATTAATGCAGAGGGAAGATATTATATTGGAATGGATATTCTTACCAAATAAACCAAATAAAAAATTAAAAACTTATGGGGAAAAAATCTCTGACTTGATTTGGAAAGGAAAATTGAGACTTCGTCAATTAGCAGGAATAGACCCAGCAGAAATTGTCGTACCTTTAACTAAAGAGGACATTGAAAAATTATGGACAGAAAGTGAATCTTGGCAAAGAGCTTGCAGCAATTTTTTGGGAGAAATTAACAGCAAATATCCCAAAAGCAACAGAATTGATTTTATAAAGAGAGCTGATTGGATCTTGCCTTGAATTGTACGGCAAAAACCCATATCTGGAGTTCGTACATTTTATACAGATGCCAACAAACAAGGAAAGGCAGGTTACAAATCAGAAAATTTAAGTAAAGTGGTTCAAAGTCCTTATAATTCAGTGCAAAAATCAGAATTGTATGCTATTCTGTTGGTATTAATGGATTTTTCAGAACCTCTCAACATAATAACTGACTCTCAGTATGCTGAAAGAGTGGTATTACATATTGAGACTGCAGAATTTATCCCTGATGCTTCAGAATTAACTTCACTGTTTATTCAATTACAAGATACAATCAGGAAAAGGAGTCATCCTTTATATATAACTCACATCCGATCTCATACTGGTCTGCCAGGCCCTTTAGCACAAGGCAATGATGAGATTGATAAATTATTGATAGGAAATGTGCTGGAGGCCTCAGAATTTCATAAAAAAAATCATGTCAATAGTAAAGGTTTAAAAAAGGATTTTTCCATAACCTGGCAACAAGCCAAAGAAATAGTAAAGAAATGTCCTTCTTGTTCCTTCTACAATCAGACGCCATTACCAGCAGGATGTAACCCAAAGGGTACTCAGAGGAATGAAATCTGGCAGATGGATGTGTTTCACTTTGCAGAATTTGGAAAACTGAAATATGTACACCACACCATCAATACTTATTCAGGATTTCAATGGGCAACTGCTTTGAGTTCTGAAAAAGCTGATTCTGTAATCACTCATTTGCTAGAAGTTATGGCCATCATGGGTATACCTGCACAAATCAAAACTGACAATGCTCCATCATATGTCTCTGTTAAAATGAAACAGTTTTTTGCTTATTACAAAATAAAGCATATTACAGGTATACCACATAATCCTACAGGTCAAGCAGTTATAGAAAGATCAAACAGAACTCTAAAGGATAGGCTAAATAAACAGAAAGGAGTAACAAAAACCCCCAGAAATAGACTGCATAATGCTCTATTAACTTTGAATTTTCTGAATGCCAATGAGAAAGGAACAACAGCTGCAGAAAGACATTGGATAATAGAAAAAACTACAGAATTAAATCAGCCTATATACTTTAAGGATGTGCTGACCTCAGAATGGAAACCAGGGTATGTATTACGTTGGGGACGAGGTTTTGCTTTTGTTTCTACAGGAGAAGATAAGCTGTGGGTACCATCAAAATTGATAAAGGTTCGATTTGAACAAGAGAGATCTCTTAATTAGAGGAGGTGATAGTTCATCAACCAGCATGAACATCCAATTTAAACTAACTTGTACCTGTAACACATGTCTTTTCATTTAATCAGATAATAACTTGCCGAAAAGGAACATCCCCAAAATTAGTCTCGGGGAAAGGTTTTTGTTTTTGTCTTTTAGGAGAATGAAGGTTAAGGAATCTGAAGAACACAAGACAAATGAGACAACTGAAGAAAAGGGACAAATCATCTATCCCAGGAAACAAAGTGAAACGGCATGTGGGTATATATAATCTAAAAAAAAAATATATATATATATATATGTCTTCTTAAATGTTTGTTTCTGCTTTTCTCTAAAGATTTAACATTATTGGTCTTCTAATAGTCCCGGTTCAATTAAAATTTAAAGCTGACTTTGGAGTTGGAGAATGGCTCTCTCCTTCTTTAAACTCAAGCATGTTGTTAAAATGAAAATACAAACTCCCTGTATCATGCCAGAATAAAAGAGCCATTTTCTCCTATGGGACAGGACAAAAGCCAAATTAATTAAGGGACTATTCTATTACTAATCTCAACTCTTTGATTCTATTCTGATTCTTTAAAGTTTTCTTAAAGTATAAATTTTATATCAAAATTTACAAGATTAATATATATATATACATTTTAAACTTTGTTAAGATATGAATGGTCATATAGAGTACTAACTAATTCTAGAAAAAAGGGTTCAATTAGCTGTATATATATGTTTTTGTGTTTGAGTCTCTTATCAGTTTTCTGCAGGAAATCACGGCCAGGCCGAACATCAACTGAAGTCTCCAGGAAGAAGATGGGGCCCCACAACCACAACAACATCAATTCCACGTGGACAATAATAATATCACTGAACTGACAAACATTATCTACAGATCAGCTTTGAACTACAAGATGCTCAGAGCAATTTTGAGATGACTAGCTGAGATGATCCAGTCTCAAAGACTACTTGAATAAGGACTTGAGATAAACCCTGAACTTTGGCTTTATACACAGACTGGATAATAATGAAGGATATAGTTACCTTTCCTAGAATTTGACAATTAACCTAAATTTTTCTTTCAGGATAAAGATAACTTCGCCCATACCCAGCAGGAAGCAATTTTAAGAATATGACACCCACATTGCCAAAGAAGTGGTGTGGGGCAGGTGGTTTTTTGGTTCTTTTAATGGGTTTTGGGTCTGGGATAATTTTCATTGTTTAGGGGGGTTGGTTACAAGTTGTTGTCAAGGGTTAGGAAAAAGGCTAAGCAAAGGAGATTAAAGGTTCTTGTTTAAAAAAAAAAGAAAGAAAGAAAAGAAAAGAAAAAAAGATAATTACTAGTTTTAAATACTTTACATTATTACCAACTGTTAGGATATAAAGAAATGAAAGTTAGTAGTTATAGACATTACAATAGAAATTGTAGTCATATTAGATACATTTTAAAAATTGAGCAGATATGTTTTAGACAGGTCATCTTCAGACCCTTCAGAGATCTACCGAATATGGCATTTAAAATGTTTTAATAACTTAGAAATTTTTCTTTTTTGAGACATGTCAGCTCCTGGCAGTACCAATCTACTTCAGAGAAAATATGGGCATTGAAGAAACTGCATATGGAGTTAATTTTCATTGTGGCAAAAGTTAGCCACTGGACAACAAAGTATCCTCAAATCAACAGGACAAAATGGACAGACAGAACATGAAACAAAGGACTACCGATTCCTGCCAAAACAAGTGTGGTTATGGCTTTATCAGAAGGCATCTTCTGAGGCCAGGTCAATATGGTACCATCCCTGAAGTGGCCTTCACATTCTGGAAAAGGTACAGTACCCTTTTCTTAGAAGGCATCTGAACAGGCAGTGGGCCGATGGCTTCTGTTGTGCAATGGAACAGCAACTGAAAGCTCACGCCTCTCAATAGTAGACTGGCATTTAATAGAGGGATGTGGAGAAGAAGGGGATGCTGAGATGAAGCCATATATACACAGCCAAGAAGAATGGACAGCTGAATTCAAAAACCATCAACAATTTCCAGAATTTAAAATCCTGAATCATGACATGACACTAGTGGAATTCAGGTGTTTCTGGTACATGGACTGCTCTCACCCAATGTGAGGTTGAACTGTTGACCTTGTGTACAACCTACTTCACAAATGAGTCTGTCAGATACGATAAGCCTATAGGCTGAAGATGATGCCCCAACACTGCGGAGAAACCTCAGGTGACTGTCCAGGCAGCTGGCTGTTTCTGTCAACTCACAAAATTTTTTGAAGTTGCTTTTGTGCACTTCATGTTTTTATTTTTGTTAGCTAATATTATTTCCTTCTTGGGTCTCTGAGGGAGTTGAAGTTTAGTTAGTTATAGTTGAAGATTAATTAGGATAGAAAGTGAATTAGATACATTTTGGACTTACTAAAATAGGATAGATAAGGGAATTATTTTCTCTGATTTGTCAAATACAAATGGACTAGACATCGTTTAGATATTTGTTACTTGTATATATTGTACATAGTTATTGTACTTTTGTATATAGTTTTTCTTTTGTTAGTTATAACCTTTTGACTTTTTTCTTTTATTAAAATAGAAAAGGGGAAATATGGTGATATTTTATTTGTACTGAAATGCTATTTTAATTTTATGTTAATAAATAAAGTTGCCATGGGGTCAGAGCTATTAGAGCCATAGCAAGAGCGTGATGGTTAGAAGAGCTAGGTAAATTTCTGTGTGTTCAGGGATACAGCCAGTATTGGAGACATATGCCTTTAAGACCTGGAGGGCGGTACTTACAGGCAGTGATGAGGCAGTCATGTGGTTGGGTTTACAACCAATGAGAAGGCAGAACAGAAAGACTATTTAAACACAGACAAACAGGAAGTAGCTCTCTCTCAGGGAAGTTAGGAGCACTGCAGGAGGTAAGATTTTATCTCTGAGCTCTGACCTCTCAGCTTTCTCTTTTACATTGGCTCTGTGTTTCTTATTTTAATAAGACGATTGGTTACATCTACAACTGTCTATGTGCTAAAGGGGCCCATGCTCAAGGAGTAGAGATGATATGTTTACATTTAACCACAGCACAGAACAATTCACATCTACACCTAATTTGGCAATGAAAACTCTAGAAACTCAATAATAAAGTCAATAAAACATACTCATTGCTCACCGTGTCCTAATAATAAACACTCATTGCTCCCATGTGCTAGGGACTGTTCTAGAAATCT
Source organism: Peromyscus maniculatus bairdii (assembly GCF_049852395.1). Lineage (NCBI taxonomy): Eukaryota > Metazoa > Chordata > Mammalia > Rodentia > Cricetidae > Peromyscus > Peromyscus maniculatus. The sequence continues at coordinate 34,895,559 of NC_134871.1, forward strand.
TCAGTGCATTACATCATTAAATCTTCCTCTATGGATGAGCAATCATTACTATCATTATGTAAGAGGTGAGGCAAATGTGGTAAAGGGAGTCTGAGACCATGTTCTTCACCACCACAGTAACACTACTGATAAAGGAGAAGCTCCTGTTTGGTAACCAAGCAACTGCAACACAGGAGATCAAGATAGAGCTCAGGAGGCTGAAATGGGATTGAACCCAGACTATTTGGCTTCAGAATAGATGCTGTCTTAAAAGTACTGGCCATGGAACCAATGGGGGTAATTATAGGGAAACAATACAACCTCTCTAGCTATGAGGCTTCTCATGTGGACATAGAGAAAATCAGCCAAATATCATTGATTTGCTTTCATCAACCATAGGTCAAGTCGAACAGTAGAGAGCTGCCATGTCAGGTAGATATCTCAGTCTTGGATCTTAGCATTGTCTCAAATCTGTATACACTCTTCTTTGACTTTTTATGGACTGCATTTCATGAGGAACCCCATTGTAGACATTGTGGATACTAGTACATATTATATCAGTTTTTAGACATGAATTGGATTGTCTAATTAGGAGATACTGCTTCTGACATTTGACTAATCTTAGGACATCTTTCCTCCATCGTTTTCTACCTATGCACTAACAGACTGAATTATCCTAAATATTTATTTTAGAGATTATGTTATAGTTCAAGTTTATCTGGAGAAATGGTTTGCTAAGAAGGAGTCACATTTTATAGCTTCAATTAGTAAGTAGTTTTAGGACGTGGGATTTTGGAAGGCTCTGGACTCAGTGAGCATGATAGAATAGGCCACAAATGGAACAATACTGGAGTATGCTGAGGGACACAGTAATAAAACAAGAAACAGAATAACAACCTAAAGGAGATATAAGAAAAAGTAGTGATGTGTTCAACAGCTTCTAAGAAGCATGTTCAAAGATTTATAGCTAAGAAAAATGGGGCCAGAACTTGGAAGATGAAAAACTGCTACAGAGAAATTAGTTTAAGAGAAAATGTTATATAAAGGCCAGAAAAATTCATGAAGCACCGCCAAATACCACTGAAACCTAGAGAATCCTTTCCCGTCAAGTATTACCAATTGTGAGGAACTGGCATCAAGGGGAATCTCTCACAGCCTCTATAGGAGTTCCACCACACACAATATGACTTCACGGTTCCCTCTGTACATGTTTGGGTTCTCAGCATACAAGAGAGTGAAATTACTGTTTTAGACCTCAGCATAACATGTTTGTGGTAAGGATGCCAAGACATAAAATGAGCCTAATACAGAGGAAAGTTAGAGATGAGAAAACAACTAAAATATAACACATGACTTGAGGCCCTGGACCAGGGACAGTCAACAGCCCTTACCATTTTTATGGCATAAGCATTAGGGTAGTTGCATTGCATGTGAAATCAGAAGAGTTTTGGTGCCTAACATATAAATTTGTGGTTTTATATAAGCATATACATATATGTATGTGTATTGATACCCTAGGAAAAAAATGACACAACTGTAATAAAATTATTACATGAGTTAGATCTTCATTTCTTTTTTTAAAGATTTATTTATTTATTATGTATACAGTGTTCTGCTTCTTCTTGCATATATTCCTTCAGGCCAGAAGAGGATGCCAGATCTCATTACAGATGGTTGTGAGCCACCATGTGGTTGCTGGGAATTGAACTCATGACCTCTGGAAGAGCAGTCAGTGCTCTTAACCTCTGAGCCATCTCTCCAGTCCTAGATCTTCATTTCTAATATTGCTCAATAAAAGAATCAGAAGTTGTGGGGAGAATGGTTGATTCTAAGCTTGTCACAGAAAATACAAGGGAAACTTGGATTATCTCTTGCCAAAAAGCAAGAAAGAACTCAAGAGATTGGTGGACCATGGTTGTTGAAGTGAAGGAGCAGCTGGAAAGGAGCTTCTATTGACCACCTTCTGCAAATTCAAGCAGGCAAAGATTGCACAATGACTATAATTATGACACATTTCAAACATTTATTAATTTATAGTGTTATAAAAGGGGACGAGGAATACTTAAAAAAGAAAGAGAAAAATCTTTTCTATACAGAAGAATGTCAGCTTGAAAGCAGAGAAGGAACTGCAGAAATAGAAAATCAACATTTGTTTTACATTGTTTTAGTTAACAACAATCACCAATAGAAGAAGGACCTGACTCTAGTAACTGAATTTTCATTCCAAATATGCGAGCTTTTCTACAACTGATTCTTCTACTCTCCCAATAGCAACCATGTCTAATGATTCAGCTCAAATCAGAACTTGTGTGTGAAACATAACTGCTCCCATTTCAGGTGTCAATTGCAAGTCTCTGGGCATCTTGCACTTCAGTAGACCAGTTATAAATCATAAGCTCTCATAACTCTCCCCCTGGGGTTGATAAATTGCTCAAAGAACTCAGGAATCTACTTCACTTAGATTTGCTGGCTTGTTATAAAGGATATAATTCAGGAACTATACAATGGAATAGACATCTGATTGGTCCTTTTGGATTTTCTTTTCATGTTATTGTTATTTCCTGTTTGCCTTCAAATACATCTTGTATTTATCTGATGACACTCAAGAGTCCCAAGCATTAGTCAAGTCTCCCTTTATTGATTTTCCCCAGTTAGTGACTGTGTAAAACATAGGAAAAGCCTTGACTGTATGGGAAGTCATTGCAGATTACTTCCTTCCTAATGGGCTTTATCTCATTGTTCCCTTCCTTAGTAGCACTTGACTACTTCAGCAGCTAGGGACTCTGGGATTTCCTGCTGCCTGATGTGAACTCCAAGCAGACACAACTGTTAAGAGAATTCATTGGTTTGGAATAGATGGTACTCAAAGGTCTGGAGAAAACAGGCTGGGTGTTCTAAACTGTGGTCTCATCACTATCAATCAGCATTTCCTGGTACTTTGTCCAAGCTTACTTTACTGTGAGAACCTGAAAATCTTCTGGGTAGTTCCACTGCTCCTGACAAAAGTCTCCCCACATGTGTCCTTGCACAAGGTTCCCACCTGTGCTCTCAAAAGTAGTCTGAGCAGACAAAGCAGCCTATCAGAAAGAGAGGGTAAACCTCATTTATCTTCGCTGAAGGCAGACTGTCTCCTATGTATTTCTGGATATGTAAGGATTTCATTCTACAGATATGCATTATATCTCACAACAGGATTTTTAGTGATACTGTTGACTCGCCTGGGAGTACAAAGATTAGAGTTCTACTCTTAGTTAAACCTTGTACATGCCCCTAACCTTAAAAATCATTCCTTGTACATGGATGGAGATTATCTGTCAATAAGATTAGGAGGGTCTCTTAGTTAGGGTTTCTATTGCTGTGAACAGACATTATGACCATGGCAATTCATAAAGGGAAACATTTGATTGGGTCTGGCTTATAGTTTCTGAGGTTCAGTCCACTATCATCATGGTGGGACTTGGTGGCTTACAGGCAGATGTGGTGCTGAAGAAGGAACTGAGAGTGGAAAAGGAGCTACAACTTGATTTTGCAGGCAACTGGAAGTGAACTGTCTCACTGGGTGTAGCTCGAGCACATATGAGACTTTAAAGTCCTCCTTCACAGTGACATACTACCACCAACATAAGTATACCTACTCCAACAGGGCCACACCTCCTAATAGTGCCACTCCCTTTGGGGGCCACTTTTTTGCAAACCACCACATTCCAGTCCCTGGCCTCCAAAGGCTTGTAGTCATAACACAAAAATTCAGTCCAACTTCAAAAGTCCCATAGTCTATAATAATTTCAAACTTATTAAAAGTCTAAAGTTCAAAGTGTTTTCTGAGATTCATGCTATTTCTCAACTGTAATCCCTTATAAAATCACAACCAAAAAACAGATCACATACTTCTAAAATATGTCACAGGATATACATTGCTATTCCAAATGTAGGGAAGGGAACAGAGTGAGAAAATACTGAACCAAAAATCAGCTGGGTAAACTCCAAACTCTGCGTTTCACTTTCTGATATCAAAATGCTCTTCAGATCTCCAACTCCTTTCAGCTTTGTTGAATGAAACATACTTCTTTCTCTTGGGCTTGTTCCTCTCCCTGTTAGCAGCTTTCCACCACATGTATCCCATGGTTCTGGCATCTCCAACATCTTGGGGTCTCCAAGGCAATCCAGGTTTCAATTTCAGCTTCATGAAATAGCCTCTCTAGGCCTCCATTCAGGGATACCCCTAACACATGCCTGGCCTCAGCAACTTTCCTTAGTCAAGAAGGAATATTCCATTACCCTTTTCCTCTGTCCTTGATTCTAAAGCCAGAACCACATGGCTGAAGCTGCCAAGTTCTGCTGCTTACTAGGTCTGGAACATGGCCCCCTTATTCAATTACATCTTCACTAACTTTCTGTATTCAATGGTTTCCTTCACTGCCTAAGCTTGGCTGTCCTGAAACTGATCTGTAGACAGACTGGCCTTGACCTTAGAGATATTTCAATTACATCTTCACCAGCTTTCTGTTTTCAATAGTTACCTTCACTGCCTAAGCTTGGCTATTTAGGAACTTGCTCTGTAGACCAATTTGGACTCAAATTCAGAGACCTGCCTGCCTCTGCCTTTGGTGGGCTTGGATTAGAGGAATGCACCACCACACCAGGCTCTAAGATTTCCTTTCATTCCTTTTCATAGGTTAGAAACATAGCTGGGTGTGATCTTGCCCTGAGGTCACCACTACTTTTATTCCATTACTTAATCTATTTATCTCCTTGAACAAAGGTCTTAGCTCCATTCCATTTCCTAGTGCCTCAAATTTTACATTTTGTAATTTATCCTGCTCAGCTTGCTCCTTTTCAATATAAATCTTCGTTAGAGTTACCACTAATTACCACAGGAGAGAGTCTACACTAGGCTGTTTTGAGATTTCTTCTGCCAATGTAATTAATCCAAAACTTTTCACTTTAGCCTTGGGCAGACTTGATGGACAAGGCACAAGGCAGCCATGTTCTTCAACAACATATCACAAGAACGATCTATTATTATTACTATTATTATTATTATTATTATTATTATTATTACTATTCTTCTCCTCTGAAACTTCATGAGCCAGCCCCCCAGAGTTCAAATCATCCTCAGCACCTCTGTCTTCAATGTTCCTCCTAGTATAGCCCATTAACCAGCACTTACAACGTTCAACTGATTTTCTAGTCCACAGTCCCAAGGTCCATATTCCTTCAAATAAGAGCATTGTCATACCTATTACAGCAATACCTCAGTCCTGGTACTAACTTCTGTCTTAGGTAGGGTTTCTATTGCTGTGAAGAGACACCATGACCATGACCATGGCAACCCTTATAAAAGAAAATATTTAACTAAGTTTGCTTACAGTTTCAGAGGTTTCGTCCATTATCATCATGGTGGGACATGGTGCTGGAGAAGGAGCTGAGAGTGGAAAAGGAGCTACAACCTGATTCTACAGGCAGAGGAAGTGAACTATCTCACTGGATGTGGCTTGAGCACATATGAGACTTGAAAGCCTGCCTTCACAGTGACACACTTCCTCCAACAAAACCACACCTACTTCAACAAGGTCACAACTCCTAATAGTGCCACTGCCTGTGGGGGCCATTTTTTTTCTTTTTTTTTTTTGGTTTTTCGAGACAGGGTTTCTTTGTGTAGCTTTGCGCCTTTCCTGGAACTCGCTTTGGAGACCAGGCTGACCTTGAACTCACTGAGATCTGCCTGCCTCTGTCTCCCGAGTGCTGAGATTAAAGGCGTGTGCCACCACCACCCGGTGGGGGGCCATTTTCTTTCAAACCACCACAGGAGGTATGCCTGATAGTGTTCAGACACACTATCCCATTTCTCAACAAACCTACTTACATGTCCACTTCTGGTTTTCTTCTGTTTCTAAGTCATAAATCTAATATTACACACCTCAAAATATTAATAATCTTCTAGAGGGAAAATGTTAAGTGGTGTAAACTGCAACTGTATAGCATAAGAAAAGAGGAAAATAGTAGCTGAAGTCAATATTAACACATGCAATGTGCCTGCTAACTTTGGTAATAATCTCTGCAAAGACAGAACATGTCAGAACCTGAGGAATTTTATTAAATCACCTTGTCATTACTGTTCTTAGCAGAGTAAAAGGAGGCAAGGAGAGCTACACAATTACTCACCTAACCTCTGGCAGAGCAATCTTGCCTTCACATGTCATCTGTCTCTATCATAATTGACCTTGTATTCTGTTTCTGTTGCCCTTTTCATTTCTCCCCTCTATTTTAAATGGAGAAAAGATAACATGAATGATTTCTTAAGCATCACTGTATTTCAGGTGCCCTGTACATCTACCAGTATATTTGAAAAGAAAATTCTAGTTGTGAGTTGAATAAAATTAAGTCAACTTCTTTAGATGAATCTTGGAATTTGCTAATTATAAACACAGAACCTTAGGACCAATGAAATTAAGAGACACCTAGACAGGGAAGAGATTCATTGAGGGTCCCAGTGCTGAGAGGGAAATGGACACATGCCCCCATCCCTAACACAGAAGCAATCTCCAATTGATAGCCACTTGAAAATGAAATTTTAGTTTTCTCCAAGGGAGTCTCACTGGTGAAACAAACTATGCTTAAGGATAGGCTGCATGCCCAGTAGGCAGATGACCAACAAAAATGAAACTCCATGGCATTATTGGTGACTCCTTATCTCATAATGGTGTGTCAGGCATTTTTTAAACCATGTTTTACTTCCTTAATTCCCCCTCCCCCCATTTTTTTTTTGTTTTTTGTTCCAGATTTTTTTTTTTGAGTCTCTGCAATGAGTGGCATTTAAATTCTTACAAGAAAATGAACATATGCTACTGGATAGGATGTTTCATTTGAGTGGAAGGCTAGATTGATGGTAATTTCTCAGGGCTGGAAAGAAAGGGGTAAACAGTATGTTAACAAACAAGACAATACTATACATTATTAATCCCAGAGAACCCTCAAGGAAGCTATTAGAGCTAATAAAATAAATTCATCAAAGTTGCAAGACACAAAATCCATGGACACAATTGCAGTATCTCTATAGTATACTAATGAACAATGTAAAATGAAAATTAAGAAACAAATTCCATTTGTAGTAGTATGTTAAAAATTTAAATACTGAGAGTAAATCTAACTAAAGAACTAGAAATCTTATACACTGAAAACTGGAATTCCTTGTTGAAAGAAATTAGGGAGAAACTTAAGTAGAGTGATATAACACATGCTCATTCTTGCATAATGTTTAATGCTGCTAATATGTTAATTTTTCTTCAACAATCTTCAAATTCAGTGTAATCCCTGTTAAAATTCCAGAACACTTTTTTTTTTTCAAAAATGTAAAAGCTAGTTGCAAGGAGCTCTTAAAACTCTTAGGAGAAAATATTCATGACGTTGGATTAGGCAATGGTTTGATGAATACAAGACTAAAAGCACAGACACCAAAAGAAAAAATAATAAATTGAACTCTATAAAAATTAATAACTTTTTATATCAAAAGACTCCACTGTGAGTGTGAAAAGACATCCAGCAGCATAGAGAAAACATTTGTAAAGTATGTTTCTGATAAGGAATAGCCAAACTATAATAACCTTCTGTGACTCGATAACTAAAGCCAAAACAAAACAAAAATTCACGCAAAAATAAATCTAAAAATTTGAACAGACATTTCTTCAAAGAAGGTATACAAACTGCTAATAATAACAGGAGGAGTTATTGTTATTTACCACTAAGAAAATTCAGATCACAACCACAGTGAGATCACGGTTCATACTTGTACGCATGACTGTTATCAAAACAAACAAAAATCAGGAAAGAGCAAATGTATACAAGGTCATGGAGCAAATGGTACTCTCATCTGCTATGAGGATGGGAAATAGTCTAAACATTGTGAAAAACAGATGATGACTTTTTAAAAAAATAAACAAATAATTATTTATCCATATTTCTAGGTATGTACTCCAAACAACTGATCACAGAAATATATATATATATATATATTTCTGTGTGAATAAATATGTAGATACTTACATGTATTCACACATTAGTGTTTATAGCGGCATTTTTCACAATAGCAAATAGGAAACAATCCATGTATCTTTTGACAAATGAATGGGTAAATAAAAGGTGGTTAAGTTCATTGCATTTCTTTTTTTTTTTTTTTTTTTTTTTGGTTTTTCGAGACAGGGTTTCTCTGTGTAGCTTTGCGCCTTTCCTGGAACTCACTTGGTAGCCCAGGCTGGCCTCGAACTCACAGAGATCCACCTGGCTCTGCCTCCCGAGTGCTGGGATTAAAGGCGTGCGCCACCACCGCCCGGCTTCATTGCATTTCTTATCACTGTGATGAAATAGCTGACAGAAGCAACTTAAGGAAACAAAGTCTTGCTTTGGCTCAGCTTTGAGGGCACAGCCCATCATACCAAGGAAGACTTGGTAACAGTATTGGTTCCTATCCATCATGGAAGAGGATATGGTTTATCACACCTCAGAAGTTGTTAAATAGTAAAATGGAATTGAAAGTGGTATAGAGATATAACCCTAAGTAACCTATCTGTACCAATCAACCATGCCTTCTGCCTTGAAAGTACTTCTTTCTCCTCCCCAATAGTACTGTGACTTGGAGACCAAGTGTTCAAACACATGAGACTATGGGAGATAGTGTATATTCAAGTTATAATAGTGATCTACACATATGATGGTATATTAGTCACAAAAATGGATGAGATTTTGATACAGGATCCATGGTAGAGCCTTGAACATAATATACTAAGTAACAAGTCTGTCACGAGAGGATGACTAGTATATGACTACATGTAATCAACTTCCAGGAGAAAGAAAGCAGAAGAGAGGTGTTAGGAGATGGGTAAATTATGAATGCAGAGCTGTTATTTAATAAAAACAGTGTGTGCTAAGGATGATGAAAAAGTCTGGGGTAGAGACAGTGGTAACATTAACACAGCACTGTGAATATACTCAATACTATTGGGTTATACAGTTAATTTGTTAAAAGAAATCATATGCTTTGCATATTTTACCCAATAAAAAGAGAAACATAAGAAAGTTTGTTATTATAATCTCAGTCTTTGATCATCTGCCCACTCTTTGACCAAGGCAGGAGTTGTAAGTTAAGGATAGGCCTAAGAGTGGGAAATAAACTTAACTGGTGACCCCATGTGGATTGCCTAAGTGCGAAAGGATCACTTTCTGTCAACAATCAGGAGAGAACCAGTGACACAATACCACAAGGTATTCATTGCTGAGTTATATGAGTGGAGACAAGTTCTCTGTATCCACACATGATTAATCTCTCAGGTTCTTTTTCATGTTAACAATCATTTGGCTGACTGCTTCAAGTGTGATTTCTATCTGCTTCTTGAAAATATCATTATGCCCCAACTAAGTCACTTTATGTAGATTTCTTATAGAAAGCTAAAAATATGCTGTAGTGGGTAGCTATTCCAGCACTGACCTTGAAGCACTGCCCCTAGTGAGGCAGCTGGTAACTGCCACACAAGCCTATGACCTGCCCCTGGAGCATGGCCAAGAAGGGAGCCCTTAAGAACTGAGGTGCTTACATGCAGGCCCTCTTGGCTCCTTGTGATCCTGGATGCTGGAGTGTAGACCAAGACAGAGTTCTCCAGAGAACTACGCTGGATTGTCCCTCACCTCTCCCAGCCCCTGTAACCAACCCCTTTTCTGGTTGTAAATTACCCCAAACAACTGCTTTACTGATTGTAAGTTACCACCCAATAAACCTCCTTTTAACTACTAGATAAACTATGTGGAGTTGCCTTGTTAGGTCCCTGCTTTAATATGCTATTCACAAAGGAATAATTTCTGAGTAATTATATTTAAATTTGTTATTAAAACAGATATGTACAGGATTATAGGCTGTGTCCTCATTTCATTAAATATTTTTATAATAGCAATTGCTGTTTATTACTGGAATATTTAGATGCTTCATACCTATTGCAAGGTATTTATATCCTCTTACACTGAAAAAAAATCACATACATTTCTACTCATCTTGTGTTGCAGCCGTTTTGCAATGTGACTTTCTCTGAATCTCTGCCTATTGAAGTTGGGTAGTCTGTTTGCCCAATGGCCTACATGATGTACTTTGACCAATTAAGGTTGTGGATATGATATACCAACTCTTACTTCCATCCCTCAAATGCTCTCCCAGTTTACTGATTTGTATTGTCTGATTGGTCTATATAGAGCACCTCAGGCCTACGATGAATGGAGGAGTATGTACAAGATAAACTGTTGAGTCATGAAGTTTGACGCTAAGAGAATGGGTTATGACTCCCTTGGCTTCTGATGAATGATAGCTTCGTAACACTTAGAGCTATGCCTTGTAGCCTCCTAGTGTAGGAAAGAGATAGGAGGACATCATATTTCTTCTCTCATATTGTCCTTAGTCTGTGACATAATTCCCCAATTTTTTTTTCATTTATTTTCCTGCAAGGCACTTACTAACTTAGTATTACTTGAAATGCTATGTTTTGGTTTTATTGTATTTTTTATTTTATTTTTATGTACTTGCAAAAGAATAAATATGGCAGATATATTGGAAGGCTTTTTACAGCTACTTCTATTGCCTTCTATGAGAGCAGATAGGCACCCATTACAATAAACATTGCTCTCAGTTATATATCTTCCCATTAGATTCTTGACTCTTTAAACACAGGGGCTGTGCAAATCCTTTCAATGGATATTTGTGGAATCAATGAGGAAAAGCATGATTTAACTTTAAAGTCAAGGCTTAGAAATGAACTTGTGGTAGAACATAATGTTTTCCCTCTATTACTAGCCATCAAATTCAAGAAAGTGCATTAGTTCTGATGTGCTGTCCTAGTTATTTAAGCCCCTTGTGTGCAGCAGAGGATATCTAGATTAAAAGATAACAGTTGAGATAAAGATGGATTGTAGGATACTAAAAATAGCCTTTATTGTTTATGAAAAATTCCAGTATAGTAAGATCTATATTAATCCTGGATTATGAGTATTTTTTGGTCAATCTTATGAGAGACAATACAAAGGACACATTAAAATAGTTGGTTTTTATAAGCTAGCACACTATGTTCAGTACATTCACAAGCCATGGACTAAAGAAAACTAAGAACATTGTATTTTTTATTGCTTTAAACAGTTTATATTTTCCAATTTGTCACAAGAGATACAATTTTAAAAATGTTGCTTGTTCTTTTTGAGCCAGAGTCTCACACTATAGCCCAAGATGGCCTGGAACTTGATATTCATCCCAGACTGACCTTTAACTCATGCAATCATCTTGCCTTAACTTCCCAAGTGCTGGGATTGCAGGTATGAATCTGGCCTCAAATGAATGACTTTTGAGTTTAGGAAATAGGGTAAGAAAGTATTCATCATCATAAATGTGTGTGTGTGTGTGTGTGTGTGTGTGTGTGTGTGTGTAGTTTAATGTTTCTGGTAATAGCAATGGTTTTATGTGTTAGTTTTCATGGCTTTTTATCATGCCAGGTATCCTCCAAACTTCTTACATCTAAGATTTGGTACCTACCATTCTTTTTTTTAAAGTTATTGGCCATTAGTACTTTCAATAATTTGTTTGTTTGTTTGGTTGGTTGGTTTTCTCTTTTATTGGGAGGATTTCTGTTAGGCATGTATCATTCCTTTTCAGAGCATCCCATAGTTCTATCTCATTAAAGTGCAGTCTTTTATTTGGTCTTTGTTGCATGACTGAGAACTTCTGAAGTATTTCTTTAACAGCATATATCCCTCCCTATGGTGTTTCTCCCCCCCCCCAAGCTGTAGCATTTTTCCCTCCAACAGTAACACAAAATCTAGACAGTACAGTGGGTTTCACTGGGAGAAAATGCTCATCTCCTAAATGGAACAAGGTTCTGCAGAGCCTCTTCCTTTAGAGAGCAGGCCTCATTTGAACACTCTGGGTGTATTTCATTAGGGTGGTTTTTCCCTGTCTGTGCCAGAGCTATGAGGAGGTACCTTTAAGACTATCATTTGAGAGGGAGTGGGTGAGGTAATAGGAGACTTGGGAGGAGCTGGAGGAAGAAAAAGGAAGGAGGTGGGTAATGGTTTGAACAAGAATGGCCCCCATAGGCTCACATATTTGAATGCTTCGTCCACAGGGAGTGGAACTGTTTGAAAGGATCAGAAACATCAGGCCTTAGTGGAAGAAGTGTGTCACTGCCTGGTGGGCTTTGAGGTTTAAAAAACCAGGCAAGGTCCAGTGCCTCTCCCTATCCCTTCCCCTCCTCCTCCCTCTTTCTCAGCTGCTTATCCAGCACCACTTGCCCCCATGCTCTCTGTCATTATCATAATGGACTAAGATTCTGAAACTGTAAGCAAACCCCGAATTAAATACTCTCTTTTACAAGAGTTGCCATGGTCATGGTGTCTCTTCACAGCAACAGAACAGTGACTAAGACAGAGGATGTGATTTAACTCTATTTTACTTTAAATTTTTTAATAAAAAAAAGAAGACTATCGCTCCTAAGAGGTCTTGACTCTCATGTCTTCACACTCAGCCTCCAGAAGTGTGTTGAAATTACTACCTTAGTACCCTACCAGAGTTTGTCTTCCAGAATGCATAGCCCTCTAATTTTGGATTGCTCTTTGCTATGTGACCTCAGTACTCTCATAAGTGTTGGCATTCTGGCCCTCCCCTTGGGGAACCCGCCCTGCATCCTGATGTAAAGTCCCCTTTAAAAGGAAAACTCCTCCCCTTTACTAGGACAAAAAAAAGTGCTGTGGATATCACTCTGTATAAATAAAATAAAATGCTAATTGGCTAGTATCCAGGCAGGAAGTATAGGCGGGATAAGCAGAGAAGAGAATTCTGGGAAGTGGAAGGCTGAGTCAGGGAGATGCTGCCAGCCGCTGCTATGACAAAAGAGATGTAAGGTACCAATAAGCCATGAGCCACATGGCAACTTATAGACTAATAGATATGGGTTAATTTAAGATATAAGAACTAGATAACAAGAAGCCTGCTGTAGTCATACAGTTTGTAAGCAATGTAAGTCTCTCGGTTGGGTTTAAGTGGCTGGGGGACTGGTGAGTGAGAGAGATTTGTCCTGACTGAGGGCCAGGCAGAACCAGAAAAACTATAGCTACAAATGGTGCCCAATGGGTTGGCAAGAGTTTCCACCTAAAACCTGAGAAAGAAAATTCTAAAACAGAGCTAAAACAGCTTCCTAGTTGTTTCTCTCAAGTTAGCTGCAGCCTGCATGCTTGAGCTACTATATGGCGGGTTCCTGGTGTGCGTGTTTGACCTGCAGTATGGCGGGAATGAGGTGTCTCCAAGCAACACATTACACTGCTGCTGTGTGGTGGATTTAGCCTTTGCTGATTTTTTTTAAAGAAGTTTCTGGACTATATGCTGCTTGGATAGAAGCATAGATTCACTATGGCTCCCAGCACTGGTGGTGAATTTTTTCCACCATTTTGAAAGGCTAAATTGGGTGGAGGCAACAGCCAAGACTTCTGCTTCAGTACTAATTGCTGCAGTTTAAAGCAATAGATTCACAATAAGACAGATGCAGATGGAATAAGACTTTAAATGGTTTACATTATGTGTAAAACTGTATGTAGGCTTAAAAGAGAGAGAAAAAGAAATATATCGTTACATAAAGAAATAGATAGTTTTTAAAAATAAAGTCTTTTAAAGAGACAGTAAAGGTTGTATAAAAATAAGCCACCTAAAGATGGATATTACACAGAGAATCTGGATTGTGTTGTCTTTGGGATTTTTAACTGCAGAAAAACATTTGATTGTAAAAGCTGTTGAGTTAAACCAATATGTATATTTTAAAGATACCTTGACTTCAAAATTTGGATCTAAGGGTATGTTGCTTTGGAAAGGAGACTCTGCTTTCCACAGGAAGCAAGAGGCTATGGATTTGTTCAAGGTTCAGATACATCAGGTTTGACCAGCCAAGATCCCCTGAAAGGTCTCCAATGACACGATGGCCCAGATGATCCAATATCCAGAATAGTTTCAAGGCAACTGGCTCAGACAATACACCCTCATGGACTACTCCATAATGCTAAAATTTTCTTTGTGTCCCCATAAGATACAGCACCCCCTCCAGCAGGAAGTAGTAAGAGAACCTACACCCAAATTCCCAAATATACCAAGCTGGCTTTGGAGATGGAATTGGCTCACTCCTTCTCTAAACCCAAGTATATTACAAAAAAATAAAAAATAAAGGTTAAAAGATTCTTGTGTCCCATATCAGAAGAGCCCTCTAGTGTGGGACAGAGAAAAACTAATATTTTTGTTTAAAACAGGTTGATTATAAATGCAATCTCTTTCTAAAGAAAAAAGGGGATAGTATAGATATGATAGGATAAAAGAATAAATTAATGAACCTACTTTTAAAAGTAGCAACTTGTTTAGAAATGTTTTACATTGCTATGGATTTTAGTTTACTGATACAAGTTTAATTTTGTTATACTGTATATAATATTTCTACTCTCGTTTGAGGTATCATGTTTATGTAACTTATTTATATTGTAATGGATAATTAAGAAATACAGAATAATAATTAGTCTTCTATGATAGTCAAACTTATAGTCATGTTAAGTTTTCTAGGTATACATAGATATATTTCAGATAGATAGGTAATCTTCAAATACTTCAAAGACCTACAGAATATGGCATTTAAATATTTTAAAAATTTAGACTTTCTGGACAATGAGACATGTCTGCTTCTGGCAGCACCAATTTACTTCAGAGAGGAGGATGGGAATGTAGTTGAAGACTAGAGTTATAATTTCCTCAGTTGTGATAAAAGATAAGTTAGATATAAAACCTTAGACTCACAAATATAAGCTAGGTAGGATATCTTCTTTAATATTGTAACTGTAATTCTTGCTTGGTAATTGTTTTGTTATATGTAATTTTACTATGTGAAAGCTAAAACCTCCCTTTTTGAAAAAAAAAAAAAGAAAAGGGGAAGTGCTGTGGATATTGCTCTATATAAATAAAATGCTGATTAGCTAGTAGCCAGGCAAGAAGTATAGGCAGGACAAGCAGAGAAGAGAATTCTGGGAAGTGGAAGGCTGAATCGGGGAGACGCTGCTAGCTGCTGCCATGACAAGTGAGATGTAAGGTACTGGTAAGCCACAAGCCACGTGGTAACTTATAGACTAATAGACATGGGTTAATATAAGATATAAGAACTAGATAACAAGAAGCCTGCTGCAGCCATACAGTTTGTAAGCAATATAATTTGTGTTTACTCGGTAGCTGAGGGACTGGCTCATGAGAGAGATTTGTCCTGACTGTGGGCCAGGCAGAACCAGAAAAACTCTAGCTACAAAACTCCACCCCTCTCCCTCTCTCCTTCTCTCTATTCCCAGGATGTGTACACTCCAGCTTTCTCCTTCCCCTCTCTCTTTCTTCCTCCCTCCCTCTGTCTCTCTTTTCTCTCTCTCCCTCCCTCTGTCTCTCTCCCTCCCTCCCCCTTCCTTTCTATTTCCCTCCATTACCTCTCCCCTCCCCTCAAAATAAACTTTCACGTGGATGCTGTGCCTGGGGTGTAAGTAACTTTCCACCATGCCACACCACCAGCCACCAAGAGAGACTGCATGGTGTGTCTCCCTCACCCACCAGGGCACCCTGGCCCAACTTGCATGCTCGTGCTCTTTATTATTACAATAAGTCCAAAGAAAGTTGTTCTTCAGAATTTTCACCTTTTCTTGGTGTGATCATGAGAATGAGAACTTTTGAGTTTTTACCTATTGGAGCACAAACTGGAGGTTTTCTTACATGGAGAAATTCCTCATCAAACAAGCACTAGTTTTACATTTCTGAATTCCCTGGCCTTCTACTTCCACACCTCTTTTAAGGACTTGATAGGAGACTCTAAACCTCTGTCAGGCATCATATCTCTCTAGGTTAATCTTTGCTCTTCCGAAAGCCAGTGTATCCTATCTTATCTATTCCTCACGCCTAAGAATGGTGAGTAGCAAAGACTTATCCTCCAGATTTTTTGCTCTGTTCCATGCCTTTCTGTTTTCTTCCCAGGATATTGTTTTTGTCCAAGACTCTTAAAGACTTCAAGAATTTGGAGCTGTACTGGAGCCCATCTCTGCTTTACAGCATATCCAGGTCAATAAACAATCAGTGTTTGGATACTAAAAGCAATATTTCAAGTATCTACACAGTGCAAATCTTCAAAAACACCATTCCCTAAAGACTTTGGATAATTGATTGAAGATAATATGCTGAAAGCAAAATGTGATGAATTCATTCTTTATTTGGCCAGATAGTTTAGTTTTATGTCTGATGCACAAATCCATATTTTTTTCTAAAGTCTAACATTCTAGTCAGCAAGCTAAATATATCATTGCTAGCACATATACATTATTGGAATAAAGAACAGGCTTTAGAAGTAGAATATATTGTTTGGACTCTGTATTGATCACTTACTAATATTGTGTCCATACTACCCTTTTTAGTCTTTACTGGGAACAACACATATTAACTGTTCAGGAAACACCAACCCATGTTTACTATTCATGGCAGTCAAATTAATATTGCATCCTCTGTGCTGTCTGCACTTTTGCCAGTGTGTAAATTATTATTAAGCAATGTGTTCAAGAATTATTTACCTTTTCAAGAACCTCTAACATGAACACTAGGATTTGCTTGTAAGTTTAACTTTGGAAATCCCAAGTCACGATCTAATTGTAATATAGTGCTTTTTATCCTGAATATCTATGTAGCTATTCCAAATCTACACTGGGGACTATCTGCTTTAAAAGTAGAATGAATACTTATACCTACACCTTATACCTCCTGCTAAACCTAAACCTAGAAAGTGTTAAGAACCATATACCAACAGTGCTGATGAAGAGTTCTCTATGTGGTAGATCCTTAAGAGATGTAAAATAAATTACACTTATCAGATCATGATTATTGCAATTAGGACAAGAAATGATGATATTTCTTTTTAAGCTAGAGTATATCTGTCTCCTTGTTGTGGTCTATACACACAACATTTTGTAAATGTTGTGCAAAGCACTGAGCTATGAAACACATATCTGTTAAACACATTGGGGCCTTTATACAGATTGATTTGAATTAATATTTTGGCCCCCCAAAAGAGAAGAGACTATAGGAAAAAGAAAATCAAATATAGGAAAGGAGAAAGAGAGTGGGAAAGGAAGGAGAGAAAAGGGAGGGAGTAAAGGGAGGAGGAGAAGAGGAGGAAGAAGAAGGAGGAGAAGGAGAGGAAGAAGAACTAGATGAAGAAGAAGAGTGGGAAGGAGGAGAGGGGAGGAGAGAGGGAGAGAGGAAGAGAGGGAGAGAGAGAGAGAGAGAGAGAGAGAGAGAGAGAGGAGAGAGAGAGAGAGGAGAGAGAGAGAGAGAGAGAGAGAGAGAGAGAGAGAGAGAGAGAGAGAGAGAGAGAGAGAGAGAGGCATTTTCGGGCTATTTTTTTTTCAGGAATGAAAAGTGCCTCAGCACAGTCAGTTTTGACAAAATGCAAATAGCAAACAGCTATGCTCAGCTTACACATAAACAGAAAGACAATGGTGAGAAATCACTGAAATAATCCACACTCCTGTTGAGTTGTTCCTTATCTGATTATCTGAGGTCAAGAGGACCCAGGCCAACAAGGAAATGAGGTTTTTCATAGTTCTCATTAGATGCTCAGGAGTCAGAGACGACTGCTGAGCTGAGCACTTTCCGGTTTGGGAAAGAGAAACCCAGCTACTCATCTCACCCCCTTCATTGTGCTGGGGGAAATAAAAATCAGCTCAGAGACTAATAATAACAGAAACAGAATCCAAGGCAGAAAGGCCTGGTTGCACTTCCTAACGGCAGTATAAATAATTAAGTGTCTCTACAGGCAAACAAGTCGGAATAAAGGAAAAAGAATCGCATCATGCTGATGTCCTTTCAACTCAGTTCTGATCATTTTCTTTATAAGGAAAAGAAGTTTGGCTTTCAGTAAAACCTCAGCACTGGAAAGAACAGGTATTTGTTCACTGACTTATTCGTTTATTCAGTCCTTATTGAGCACCCATCATAAAGGATTCCTGACACGGCCTCCTGGCAGCTTTGATCACATGCATCCCACTTCTTCAAATGTCAGGTGAAGAATCACCTACAGGGTGACTCCAAAAAAAGGCTGTGTAGAGCCAAGATGAGGTTTTGCTAGTCCAAACCTCAGATGACAGATAGCACAATGTCCATATTCCCCATAGGTTTTCCACCATGTTCCGTTTTAACCCCTAAAAATGTACCTTGTGACATAAAGAAAAACTGCAATCATGATCTATGCAGAAAAAGGGAAATCATTTTGTTAAGTGAAATAACCCATATTAAGAAAGACAAATAGTATGGTGCTTGGTGCCTTCTCTTATATACAGAATGTAGATGTGCTCATGCGTGTGTGTGTGTGTGTGTGTGTGTGTGTGTGTGTGTGTGTGTGTGTGTGTGTGAGAGAGAGAGAGAGAGAGAGAGAGAGAGAGAGAGAGAGAGAGAGAGAGAGAGAGAGATTAAGGTTGAAAGTGGGCCATGAGAGGGGAAGAAGGTACCTCGAAGAGAGGAGAGTAAAGAGAGAGTAGCGGCATAGAAATAGAAGGGAGGTGCTCTTTCCAGGAAGAAAAGGGACCAGTAAGAGAGCAGCAAAAAGGATGGAGAATCAAGAGAAGATAAATTAAGAGATGGCTGGTGGGTGATGACTCAGACATGAGGGTCCTACCCCATTGTGTGGCTAATGCCCCACATAGGGGTTAAACGTGTTAAGAATGGTTTCTTTTCATTCATTCTTTGCTGCCCTGTGAGGAGATGGTGTTTGTTCCCTCCAGAAGTTGTGGCAACAAGATGCCTTCTCCACACACCATGCCTGACGGAGCTTTGACCTTAAATTTCCCATCTTCTCAGGCCATGAGAAAATGTCCCTACTGTTTAAAATTCTCTAGTCTCGGGGACTTTGACTATAAAGGCACAAATGAGTTAAGACAATGAGACCATTCATCAGCTATCATGGTAGGTGTCAGCAGCTACATATCTGCTATGGCTCTTCTCATATGTTTAACTCATGGTGGTCCACCTTTGGAGAATACCTTTGTCCTGTCTAGAAAAGCAAAGTGAATTCAGTGGGAACTTTCATTAGCCATACTTTCACTTTTTTGCAAATTTACTGAAATAAAAATATACATTTATTAAAGTAAACCTTAGATTTCAAAAGAGGGGAAAGAAAACTACTGTAGCATCTGCTTGCTTTTCCTATAGAAAATTACTTTTGCCTTTAGAAGTTAGAACTCACATAATTTTTTTCTTTACATGCTAGATTTGTTTTAAAGAATATTTTTCGAGATTATAATATAACTATACCATTTTCCCGTTCCTTTGGCCTTTTAAAGCTTCAGCTTGAGATTAATAAATACCCTATCTGCTCCAGTCCTATTGGCTTAAGCAGGTTGCAAGGCCAACCTCATGCCATGGAGATTTTTCATGGTGAAGATAGTATGGACTCACGGCAATGAGAGTAGATGTCCAATCCTTTTACCTAGATTTGTGGTAAGGTAGAATGATTGGAGACAAAAATAGAACTCACTATAAGCACACCTACATATCCTCTTTAAGTAGGGAAATAACTCAGTCAAAATATTCATATGACAATACCAGAGAAGATGAGAATAAAGCCTTCTGTAAAAAAAACATTTTAATTGCCAACCTTAGTTTCATTAGCATACATCTTGGTTCTAGCACTTGCTATTTTTGTTATGCTGGGTGTGATATTTAAATACTCTGGCTTTCAGTTTTCTTCTCTCCAGTGCAATGGTGAAAATACTAGTCTTGCAAGCTTGCTACTTGCTTAGAATTGTGGGTTCAGCTGTTTGTTTGCTTTTGAAAGAGCCGGTGCTACTTTATTCTCCTAGCATGTTTATTTAGGAAAGCAGGTGTTAGCTGACTGACTGTTCAGGTCTCAGTGCTGCCCCATTCTCTTCTTGTGGTGATTGTTGTTAAAGTTCATCAGTGTCTCTTCCATACAAACACTAACTAAGGCTAACCTGTCAAGATCCCAAGATCTGGCATATGTAGAGGCATCCAGGGCGCATGGCTGTAGAACAAATCTAACTTCTGTCTGTTGAGGAAGGCTATCTCTGCCATCCTTGCTGTAACCTTGAGAGCAAAAGCACTTCAAATCTTTGTTTAAAAGATAAACAAAATACACACTACACTAAATATTGTGCCATGTTCCTGTTAAAATCTTCCAATGGTGTCCCTTTGCTACTTAGCTAGAACCCAAGTGTTTGTTTAGCTTTTCAGTATTTGGCTCCATTTTCCATATGCTTGTATATTCTCCCTAAATATTCAGAAGGACTTCTTTTATGCAAACCTCTGTACATGACTGTATCTTAGTGAGATTCTGTTAAATTTATTTCCTACTGTTGTTAAACTTTTTGAAGGCAGAAATCATGTCCATTCTGTTTTATGTTGTATCTTTGACAACCAAATGCCTAATACATGACAAATTTAATTATTTTCTATAATAGTAAAATTCAAAGAGTCCATGTCTAGATGGATGAACAAGTTTTTCTCTTACTCAATTCAATGCCTTTTTCTTTAGATTCAAAGTAGAATCTTCTCTGAAAGAGGTTATTTTTCTGAGCTATATTTTTCTACATTGTGAGTTCAACAGACATTTATTTGAAAGTTACCAATTTATTAAATGCACCAAGGGCAAAATATAATTGTGGCATGATCATAAATAATGAATATTTTGATTTTCTAGTCACATATATTATTACATGGATAACCATAGTAGTTTCTTAAGTGCCACAGAAATGTATTTCTCTTTTGAAAGCTAATGAGCTAGAGGAAAACTAATGTTGCCTGGATAAAAGGGAAAAGAAGTAATGCTATTAAA
Source organism: Peromyscus maniculatus bairdii (assembly GCF_049852395.1). NCBI lineage: Eukaryota > Metazoa > Chordata > Mammalia > Rodentia > Cricetidae > Peromyscus > Peromyscus maniculatus. The sequence goes on from NC_134871.1 coordinate 34,916,450, forward strand.
CATGAGGAACTTTTTAAGAGAATTTTTTTTCCAGATGAGGAGCCATTATTGACCCTGATTTATTTTAAGTACTTGCAGTTTAAGGAAATTGAGATGAATGGTGATGATATTATGAGCTACTCCTTGAATCTTTGGAAAATGGAATTGGCAATGGCATGCAATATGCCTACAAATAGATGAAGCTGGGATGACCTCAGAGTTCACAGCTTGTGTAGCTGACCAGATGAGCCTTTAGAAACTGGTTGTGTGACCTTGAGGGTATATCTTTTCTTCGCTGTGTCTCCTTTTCCACATTCATGCGATTAGAAAATTGAATGGTCCTTAAGATTCTTTCCACATGCCTTACTGTTTACTTATAATCTAGAAATAAATATCACTTTGCTTGCAGCGCCTAATGCCACTCAACTTGCCTGTTTTTCTGGCCTTGTGTCTAGACATTTGCCATACCGTGGTCAATGTGACATTGTTACTGACTGAATGCTGACCCATTCCAGCTTTCTTGAAGACACTGTGACACATCACTCACAATAAATAAGAGCCAAGAGTGTTTTGATAATCAGACCCATTCTAAAGCAATTAAACAAAAGCCAAATGACAGAGCTTATATTACTTCTGTCAGAGCTGTTGGTTGTAGGTGAACATATCATGTTCAGTTGTCACACAAAATGAGCAATCTGAGGGATGCTATTAACTGGTATTTGGTCTCTTGAAGCTGGAATGGAAGTGGTAGTGAGAAGTCATACTGAACTGAGCAAGGCAGTGGTCACAAGAACAGTCATCGATACCTGTGGGGAAATGAAGCTGAAGGTACAAACAATGGAGAGGCGTCATGTCAGCATCTACATAAGGCCTCTGGACATGTGTTAGAGTATACATCACTGTATGTTTCCATATTCTCCTCAGCCGGGTTAAGAGTCAGCCTTCTTGTATTATTCTCTCAGCATCCAAGAAAGCAGACTGAGAGAAAGATTCAGAAGGAACTGAATATTTTGAGATTCCATTAAGGACTCCATCACAGGCTTCTTATAGTTTGTATAATTACTTCTTATCATCTCTGTGATAAAGCTTCTGACTAATACAACTTAAAGGGAGGGTTTCTTTTGTTTATACTTTGTGGGCATGCAGATCCTCATGGTAGGAAAAGTAAGTCCACTGGTTCTATTTTGTCTGTTGTCAGGAGAGAGATGAATGATGATATATGGTGCTAAGGTTGCATTCTCCTTCTTATTCAGTCAAGGACCCAAGCCCATGGAATGGTGTCACCCACACTGAGAGTGAGTCTTCTCATCTCACCTAGCTCAATCTGGAAGTCCACTGACAGACGCAGTGGAAGTGTCCCTCCTCCATGTATATTCTGAATCCTTTCAAACTGTCAAGATTCACTATCACCTCTAATTCATGTAGCTCAAAGAGGACTAGAACTTGGTGATGAAGACTTGAGCTGGAAACCCAGGTCTCCTACGTTCAAAGTATACTGTCTAGAAGACACGTTTGTATGAGTAGACAAGTAATTTCACCATTTTTGTGCCATTTTCTTCTTAAACGATAAAATGAGGAAATAGTGCAACTGAACTACCCTTTGTCTGTTAATCTTCAGACTAGAAAAATGTCCAATTGCATATTTTTGGAATTTTGAAAGTTAACATGACATGCACACAATCATTTATGCATCACAGAAAGTAGGGAAGGTTATTTGGAATAGAAAATATTTGTCATGAAAAGTATCGACATTTTGACAGGAAGAGCAGTATTCGCAGCAGATGAGCTAAAGATTAGCACTTAATAGATTCACATCACTGCAGGCCAGGATATGCTGCCAAAGGAATTATAAACTAGATTATATTTATGAATTCCTATTGTCTATATGTTTCTGAGTCATACTGAAATTTATCTTATCTTTTTAAAGATTTATTTTACTTATTTGTATACATGTGTATGTGTCTGTAAGTGTATGCATACATGTGTATATGGGTGCACACACTTGTGTTTGCACAGAGGCCAGAAGAAGACATTAAATCTCTCAAGGATATCTGGATACCTGGTTTATGGGTCCCAAGATCTGAACTTCAGTTCTTGTGATTTTGCAGCAAGGGGTGTCAACTGCTCAGTCCTTTTCCTTCAGCAGTTTTGGTGACAATTAAAAGGAGAGTGGTATTTTGAGAACAATAAAAGCTTTAAAATCTAAGAGAGAATTTGTTATAGATTCTAATGGAGCTCTGCCCTGGTTTCTGTGTTTATATCCTACCCTCCACATGCTGAATCTTCTCTATAGACTGAAATTTACAGGAAGCATTGTAGAGCTCATTTTCATTGTATGATAAATTTAAATCACTTAAAACAAACTTGATCTAACATTAAGGGCTTCACTGAAGCACTTGTGACTACTGTTGTTTTTATGATGAGAGCAATGAGTCTGTGGAATACCTATCTGTCACGGGCCACCGAACTTTGTGTGGCTGCCTTAGCTCATTCGGGCTGTTGTAGCAGGCACCACAGAACAAGTAATTTAAAAATAGTCTGAAATGATTTTTCACAGTTAGGAAACTGAGGAGTTTAGGGTCAAGGGGCCAGCAGGAATAGTGTTCGGTGAAGGCTCCTCTGTGGGCACCTATGGCTATGTTCCTACGTGCTAGAAGGCATGAAAATGGTGCCTAATATGTCGCTATGTCAGAGACGAGACGAAAGCAAGAGTTGAAAGCCTCTCCACTGCCTCTGTCACAAGGATGCCAATCTCATTAAAAGATCAAGGCCTCATTACATTACTGAATCTTTCTTCCAAAGGCTCCACTTCCCGCCACAGCAAAGAGGATTAAGTTTCAACATATATCTTGTTGAGTGGTGGGATATAAACACTGAAACAATAGCAGTGCTCAACTAAACTGTATATCTAATTCTCTTAGATTTTCAAGCTTATATTATCCTCAAACTACCACTCTCCTTCTAATTGCTATCAGAACAAGAAGGTTGTTGAAGAAAAAGGCTAGCTGATTTCAAAACCACTACAAACTCACAGTAATTAAAAGACTATGTGGCTGGGATGAAAAATAGACACATAAATAATGGGATAGTCTAGAGATACTATAAATAAACCTCATCAGTATGGTTAAAAGAGGGTTTTTTTTTGTTTTTTGTTTTGTTTTGTTTTGTTTTGTTTTGTTTTTTTAATGGGAGTGCCAAGGATGTTCAATGGGAAACAAAAACAAAAACAAAAACAAAGTCTTTTCAACAAGTGGAACATTTGGATCTCTTATAAAAAAAAACAAAGAGTTTGGACTATTATATAACATAAAACTTATACAAAAGTTACCTACATGTAAGACTTAAGACTATCAAATTCATCACGAAAACAAAAACATAGGCAAAACTTCCCCACAATGAGTTGTCAGTGCTTCCTTTGAATGAAAGTTCAAGTGAGAGAAAAAACACTGAAAAGGAGGTTAAGTGGGATCATGAAAAATTTAAAATTTTAGTGCATCCAAAGACACCAGCCTAGAAAGACAACTCACAGAAGGGAGAAAATGCTTGCAAATTATGTTTTCTGAATTTAATATATAAAATACAGAGAAAGGTTCTAAAATATAATAACAAAACCCAAGAACCCTGATTCCCAATGGATACAGAACTTGATTATCTATTCCCCAACATTTATAAAATAATGTTCATTGGGGGCTGGAGAGTTGGCTCCATAGATAAAGTTCTGGCTGATCAAGCAAAAGGAGAGGAGCTCAGATCCCAGAACCACTGCCACCCCCCACTGCACATCTGCAACTTCAGTAAGTCTATGAGATATGGGAGTGCAGACAGGAGAATCCTTAGAAGCTTGCAGGCCAGCTAAGCTGTTCTGTTATTCATTCATCCTTATTCCATTTGTTGTGAATGATGCTTTTACTATGAAAATGTTAGGACTTTTCATTACAAGTATTGGTGTACCAAGCATTGAACTTCGAGAAGTTGGAAGTCAAAGACTGGCCTAGAAGGCTGTCCTCTATCCTTCACATGAATGCTATGGTAAATGCATCTGTATGCACGAACAGAAATTCTCATCTACACTCATGACATACACAATAACACCATACAGATGCACACATGTGTGTGCAAGCACACACATACACACGTACAATGTCCAATGTCCCTAGTCATCAGGGAACTATGAATCATGTTATTATTTTTTGGGTGGTTATGGTTATGTGGAACAAACAAACAAACAAACAAATAAAACCAGATAATAGATGTTGGAGAGGGTGTGGTGACATCAGTCCATTGTTCACTCTAGATGGGAGTGCAGAACAGTCTGCCCTTTGTGAAGTCAGTCTGATGGTTCCTCAAAAAAAAAAAAAAATACAGTAAGGTTTCCATATGATTCAGTAATTCCACTAATGGGTATTTAGTCTAACATCTGAAAGTGAGGGATTGAAAAAAATCTGTCTACACATGTCAACAGATTCATAGTGGCTAAGAAGCAGAAGCAGCAAAAGTGTGTATTGGCACTTGTATGCTTCATCCAAATTTTGGAAGCACTAATAATAGAATATTATTGAGCATTAAAAATGAAAGGAAATTCTGAATCATCTGCTACATATTAGGCAATAAGCTTGAGGATATTATAGTAAGTAAAATAATCCAATTCAAAGCTCACAAATACTGCACTATTTGACTTAAACATTGAACATAGAGAAATCAGATCAGAAAGACAGAACGTAGAATTGTGACCATCAGCTATTAGGAAGAAGGGACAATGAAGACAATGAACACTTAACTACACATAAATTATGTAAGTTCCATTTATTTCTACTTTTTTAATTCTTTGAAACTCTCATGCATGTGTGTATCTTAATCTAGCCACTCCTAACACCTTCCCTCCAACCCTCCCCTGTGGACCCACTCCAGACTCGTCTCCCTTCCAACTTATGCTCTCCTTTTATAATTTTTAATTACTTAATTTATTTTAAAACAACTGTATCCAATCAAGGTTGACCTTTTGTCCATGGGAAAGGGGTCATCCACAGCAATATGGAAAACCTACTCATGGCCACACTCCTAAAGAGAAGTGGCTCTCCTTCCCCCAGCAGCTATCAAATGCCAGTAGCTCCTTGGGTAGAATTGGAATATCAGAAGTTCATTCCTCTAGTTACAATTTTTAAATGACTTTATCTTATGCAAGCCTAATGTAGGTAACCACAACTACTGAGTTCACCTGTCATGTCCAAAGACAATATTTCACAGCTCTCTTCTCCACCCTCCAGCTCTTACATTCTTTGTGATCTCTTTTCCATGGTGTCCCCTAAGGCCTGGGCAGGGAGGGTAGGTCGATGTAGATGTCTCATATACAGCTGAACACTCACAGTTACTTTTCCTTGGCACTATGGATAGTAATGCGCCTCTGCAACAATGACGGCCTGTTGTAGAAGTTTCTCTGACCAAAGATTGTAACAGCACAAATCTGTGTATATAAGCATAAATATTTAGAAAGCAGTTTGACACCACTACTAATAGGTTTTCTGTAATGTGATAATGGGTTACTCCACTGACACAGTAAGCCAGATTAAGCCAAATTGAAAAAAAATAAAAGAACAGGTATATTTGAGCAAAGCAACCCCCGGGTGAGCCCTCTAGTCCCAGAGATCAGGGCTGGAGAAGTCACACATCTGCAGGGAACTTATATAGCCTGTAGTCGATAGTTGATGAAGTGTCCTCCATAAGCTGTGACTGTGCCCAAGAATGATCAAAAACTGACCACTTTAGGTGGGGTTTTGGGCTACTGACAACTTTAGGGAAAGAGGTGCCACAGCCACCAAGAATGTGGAACTGGGCTTTTTGGAACCTTTCCTTTGTTAGAGATTCTCTGAAAGGGTGGGGTTTACAGAGAGAGAAATAGGGCTAGCTGGAGGTTCTAGCCAAACAACTACAATTTAGAAAAACAACATCAATGGGTTCTCCCCTAGGGCCCCGGACTTCCCTTACTATGGGACAACCATGTTTACAGTACCAGGCATGAATTACTGACTGTGGAACAGGCCTCAAATCCAGTCAAGAGAGCAGTTGGTTACCCACATCAACAATATCACTGCTATGTATTGCATTGTGTGTCATATGGCAGATGTACTTCTAGTATTTTAAGAAACTTCCAGACTGAAGTTCAAATTTATAAGATGTAGATCTTATTAAAGTGAGTTTTTGTGACATTTCCACAACACTAAAAATTCAATTGATAGCATTATCTTACTTTAAAATGGTAGAGATGATTGATTTTGTTGTATGAATTTTGCCATGATAAATTTTTAAATAAAAACATTTAGGCAAGCCCATGTTATTTTCCCTCTGTTTCCTGATAATAAACACATTATCCTTAATACTGTTTAGCTGAAGGTCATGCTTCTGACTATGGCATAGTGTCAGTAAATATAACTAATATTTGGTTATCAAACCCATAGCAGTGCCAGGTGTATTTTAAGTATTCTGTATTATATATCTTAATATTTCAAGATAGGTGTTCCATTATAACTGTTTTATGACTAAAATACCTAAGATATATTGAATAAGTTTCCTGAAGACACACTAAATAGTTGTAATTTTAGCTCTTTCTATAATCTATGTTATTAAAAGTATGGTTCATGGGCAAGCACCAATATCAGTATCTAGGAAATAATTAGATGTTCAGATACTCACATCTCATCCCATAATAGGAAGCAATTTTAACAAAATGCTTAGTATTTTAGGGAAGCACTACTGTAAATCTGACTTCTGTTACAACTTTGTTTCAATGCCCTAAAGAGAATGTAATAAGGTGATCTCTCTATGGTCATCATTCCTCCTTGGGATTGACATCACTTTGAAGGGATCCAGTTTGGCTTAATGTCCACACCCACCCCACACTGCAGCTCTTACATGAACCTTCTTTGGTAATTTTTCTTTTTTCTCTCTCTCCTTTTTTTTAAAGATGAAAATAAAGCATGGTATCTAAGTAATGCCTTCAGGTACATTAAAGTGACAGGACTTTTTTGAATAGCAAATAGTCACTTATTGATTAGTGTTGAAGTCATTGATGAGAGAAAACATACATGCTGAAATTGTGGGATGAGTCCCAGATGAGGTGAACCAGGGAAGATTTTAAAAAGGGGGATCTTAATAACTTGTTAGCTGGGGTCTCCTGTGGGCTGGGGTAAACCTTTCATCAGTCACCACAGGACACATGTCACTCAAGTTCAGTGAAATGAAGGAGCTTGTTTACACTCATATGGCTAGGACATCTTTGAAGTGGAATTCAAACCTGTAGAAGAACCAAGAGGGCAAGTCTTTAAACACTGGAAATTTCGCTTTGCTCTGCCTTTTACTGGTAGTGCAATGCCACTTGTCCTTCTATCTGATTATCTCTGAGATAAAGATCAAAACCTCTGTTAAGTGAGGCAATATAGTAAAAAGGACCTGCACAAACTTCAATGTGTTCTGTGAATGTAAGGAATCAGGCCTATTTAATCTAGAGCAGCATGTATAAGGACCAACTTTGAATACAAACTTAAGCAGGTTGGAGTCACCTGTTTCCTTAGTAATCAGGATAGCTTGCATCTAATTTGGGGAAAAATAAGAAAATTACAGTAAAATGAGCTGATATTAAGCACTGACAATTTCAAAGAAAAATCTAAGATGCGTACCATGGTAAATTAATTCAATTCTGTATGGGATATCTTTAGTATTTCCCTCTGGCCTTGATAATGGGAATTATCATTTACAGTCAGCACGGTTAAAATCAACATGTGTTGGAGTGGAGAGATTAGCTCAGCCATTAAAAACTAGGCTCATAATCAAAAAATATTAAATCAGTATGGGTTACTGAACAATGCCCCTAACAGAAGACACAGGCTATTAAATGAAAATCTCAGTACCAGGCATAAGTTATCTCCCCATGAGTTATTGGTCAGTCCAGAACTAGAGTCATCCAAAACAACATAGGCTATTGCTGTTGTTCTTGATTGCTCCCCATAACTAGATGGTATGACAATATTTCTAATGACACCACACACTTTCATTCCTGGGCACAGAGAAATAAATCATGGACTGATGAGGAAACTTCTACTGGCTAGCTTTCACAGACTAAAAGATTCTATACAGGTTTCTGGGAGAGACAAGATATCAGTGGTCTTATCCAGCACTGGACTATGCATATTATAATACTGGCCTGCCAGACAATAATATTGTTTTATGGGGTACCTATGAATAATGGATAGCAAAAACAGCTGAGTGGTTCAAGAACTTCCCCAAGGCCATCCTGAGAGTCACTTGGGGACAAAGTTCTCTTCTAAACTTGCTCTTAAATTGTTATATACTTTATACTGCACTAAATTGATCTTATCAGTCACACTAAATCTTTAAACTATTAACAAGTATTTCATGGATTAGACATTCTATACATTGCTAATATGCTATAGATGAATAAAATTCACTCCTAAGGAGCAACAGCCACATGCAGGTTGATACTAAAAACTGGAATGTGGGGGTGGATGGAAAAAGTACGTTAGAAAGTTGAACTTAAGCTGTAGGCTAAGAAAGATTTTCTGAACAATATGATGTCTTAGAAGACTATAGGATAATCAGTGAGATTTAGGGGTAGAGAGGAAGAAGGTGAATGATAAGATGTTAGTTGGAACTTGTAAAAAAGAGCCTAAACCAGATTAAAGGGGGTATTTTCAATGTCATGGGGAGCCTTGAGAGTATTGCTCACTCCAGCTTTAACGATGGACAGCCATTGAAGGATTTGGATTTGTATAGTAGAGGTATAATTCAATGGCATTTAGAATAATGGACTTAAGGAATTTGGGACTGGAAGAGATGACAAAGGAATAAGAAAACTGGCTAGCACTTATGACAGACAGCATCCATTTTCCTCCTGCATCCATTCATCACTCTTTTGGGTAAGCTGACCTGTATTTGATTTTTAAATATCTACTTTCACTCCTATACCCAGCCCATATACTTCAGTTGAAGTTATTTCACTTCAGAATTCAGCCATGAAAATGCAATGCTAGGCTGGCCATCCCGAGTATACATCCCCTGATGAGATATGTAATTCACTAGAAAACCTATAAGATGCAACAACTTTGCACTGACTAATGTTAAGGCATGGAGGTGCTCTTATTATTGTGCTTCTAAGAGGGCATAGAGACCTGGTGATGTGCTCAGACTTCATGTCACCACTCAGAATTTAGACATGAGAATGATATAGATGTGAGCTAAGCCAGGAGAGAGGTATGATTGCTCAATACTTAGATCAAGCCATGTATAAAAACTATTCAGGCAACGTATTCAGCTAATAATTCTTATATGTTCTTTAAGCCAAAGTTGAAATGGAAACATTCCATGTGCTATAAGCCAGATGAAACCATGAAGGTTTTGATGGGATAGCCTCTGGCCACGTGACTCCTCTCTGAGTCTCAGCTTGGTCTGCAAAATTGCTTGTGTGAGCCGTTTAAGCTGACTCCCTTTCTAACACCATGTAGTGCTATGTGTTACAATGGTTTGTTCCAGTGACAGAGATGGGAAATGCTCTCTTGCCATCCAGTTGAACTTCTTTGCGGTTTTCTTGGTTCAGTCTGTGGCAGAACATTTAAATTTTACTAAGATCCACAGCTAAGAGGAAATTTTCAAACAGCTGCCCAATTATTCTCCTTTCTGGAGAAGTTCATAAGAGCTCTGAGTTGGCTATACATCCACTTCCCTTCACAGTAAGGAAGATTGTTCCATGAAAAATTCATTAGTGCCTTGGGTCTCAAGCGCTCTATTTCCCTGCCCCAGAGGGTTCATAACTCCAGCTGAAAAGACAGTGAATTTAATCTGCACAGAGGAGTGCATCTCTGAATACCCCATCCTTCCAGACAGAAGGTAAGATATACATTTGCTTTCTGCAACATTGTGCATAGCATTACCTGTCTTTTCTTTTGTTTGTAGCAATAAAAATGTAGAAAGGTTATTAACAGATGGTACAAACCAGCATTTGTTTGAATTATATGGCAACATCCTCAGAGTAGGATTTAAAGCCCTATACTTAGGCTTTCATGCACAGCAATAATTTGGTGGGTTATAGCCCTAATGTGTTAGAAGCAAGTAGAATTTCTCTCCTTTATGATGTAGGCTTGATGGAAACATTTGGTATATTTGCCTAATGAAGTCATGCTTCATGCATCTCAGAGAACACATTCCATTTGATTCAATTCCTCCAGCATTACTGAGCTCTGTGTTGGATTCTGGGAATATAAACACAAAAAGATTTTTTTTGCCTTCATCAGGCTCAAAAACTGGTACTGTACAGAAGCAAACAAACACAGCATTATAGCACATGCAGCTGAATGGGCCAATCAAAGCTCATGGCGGGCACACAGGGAGGGATGCTGGACTTGTGCAGAAGGAAGAAAGAGAAGAAACAGTACTTGGAAGGGGTTTTAGGAAAATGAGATGGAACTCATAAATATAGAAGTAGTTGTTATTGGACTCTAGAAGGAAAACATAGCCTGTGCAAAGACAAGGGCAAAGATGATGATATTTAGTGTTGATGAGAGGTACATTATGACTGAAGAATAGTGTCCAGAAAAGGTCTATGATCAGAAAAGAGGATGGAAGTACTCAGGTTGGGCAGGTAGCAAAGGGAAAGGCAAACCAAATGAAGGCTGAATGACAGTATCCCTACTGGGAAGAAGAATTGGGGTCAGTAGGGGCATTGGGGGAAGTTGGAGTGGAGGCAGAATAGAGTGGGTATGCCAAAGCTGTGTGGTCTATCTCGAGTGGCTGAGAATGTCCTTATGAGTCTCATGTGCAGCCTGCTTCCCTTGGGCACACATTTCCATCTGCTTTTGTTTGACTTCATGGAAACAGAGAGAGACCTTCTCCCCTGCAGATTGGGATATTGTTTCAGGAACTGTGAGTCAGCTTTCAGAGAAAGTGTGCACACTGAAATGGCATTTCCCTATCTTATTAATGTAGGTAAAATTTGCTTTTTCACTCACCAACATGTGTACACATTTCACTTTAACCACAGCTTAGAGGAAGAAGAGAACTTTAATCACTAAGCCCCTTCAGATGGCAAAACCTGAGTTCAGCTTTCCCTTTTCATCCATACTCGGCTGTTTTTCTTCCCTTTGATTGACTGGAAGACTGGATGTCTTATTTGAGTCAAGGAAATGCTCTGTCCCACCTTTGTTTCCTTCTCTGCAGGGTTCCCTGGCAGTCCTTTATCCTCAGATCATCTTTGGGCCTTGGATTTGGCAACATCTATATATAAAAACTATACAAAGCTTTCAGATTTGTGGCATCACTCTCCACTGAGCTACATGGATTGAATTTTCTATCTATCAATGACTCATCAGATATCTACTCAGGGTAGGTTCTCCTGAGCTTTTCTCAGTGCTCCAAATAGCAGACATTAAAGTAAAATATTACTCTATCATCCTTTAAAAGCTAGAAAACGAGGTTCCAAATGGCTGAATGACATCTTAGTGTTTCCTAGGGGTATCTGGTTAAATATAACTTTAAACTGATGATAAATCTTATAAATTTAAGGATTGCTAAGTACATAAAACAATTTAAAAGTTCACTCTTACCAGTTTTTGTTATCAAGTTGATTCTCTATCCAGTGTTGAGCACTAAAGGGATTATGTAGATGTTTGGTTTCTGGTATTTATCATCCAAGTTTGAAGTTTTTCATTTGGTTCACTTATAGGTTCTTAAAAGGTAGTAAGACAAAAGCTTGAAATAATAGGTAAGCTGTCTAATACAACAATTAGTTAGTCATAAGATAGCATCTGAAGTCGGATTCAAAACTCATGTCCTTTTAAGAAAGGGAAGAATTACCCAGGTAAATTTCTTTCTGGGCTAAAATGGTAAAAATGCAGTAATGGGTTTGAATTCCTAGGAGGTCTCCATTGTCACCTTTATGCTTTCTGAAATAGAACGGAGACAAATGTATTCATCAACAGCTTTTCACAGAAGGAATTCACATAATGAAGAAATGGGAAAAAGCCCAAAAAACACCGTTATAAGCATGGATGAAAATACATATCCATATTAAAGGAAATGGCACCTTTTAGACAATTCAAGAGAAATATTTCTTCTGAATTCAAAACCAGGAATAATTTCTTCTCTATAATGAATCAGTTTATGGGGTTTGAATTTCACCAGAGATATGTGCACAATATTTTATGTGTCTGCCTGGAGCAAGGTAATTTAATCAGTACATTTAAGTCAATAATGATAATGAAACTTTGTAACATGATTCTCTTTCAATAACTAGTACCTTGAACATAGGTGCCCTTCTTTCTATACAAAGTACTTTAATTAGTGCAAGTTCATCTGACCCTCAGAACCAGGCAAACAGAGATGAACACCTTGCTTAAAGTAAAAAGTTAGGGCTCTTAACGGTAGAATGTTGGAGACAATGGACAGAATTCTGATTTTGAACCCTCTCCTCTATTACATACCTGTTCCTCAAAAATTCAAACTGTTGGCATTTTACACAACATCTGGGTTTTGATTAATATTTTTAATTTTAACTAAAGTATAAACACATCGTTTTCTACTTTCCTTCCCTATATTCAATCCCTCCCATGTTCTTTCCCACCAATCCCCTCCCCAAGCACCCTTCTCATATCCTCTCAAATTCATGGCCTATTTTTCTTTTATTATTATTACTACACATATAAATATATGTAAACACATAAATATATAAATACAACCTGCTGAGTCCATTAAAGTTGCTTGTATATATGTGGTTTCAGGGCTGATCACTTGGAGTTAGATAACGGATTAGGTGGCTCATCTCAGGGGAAGACTCATTCTCCTTCTCTCAGCATTCCTTAGCTGCCTGTGGTTCTTTATTGAGGGGTGGGGCCGTGTACAATTTCTCCTTTTCCTATTAGCGCATCTAGCGGTGCTGTCATTGCTCAGGTCTTGCTTAGTGAGTCATATTGTTGTGGTATCATGGCTGTAGCTTCCATGTCATTTCTAGGAGACACGAGCTCACAGCAGTTTTCTTGGTCCCCTGGTACTTAACCACTTTTCTGCCCCCTCTCTTGTAGAATGTCCCCTGACCCTTAGATGCAGGGGATGTGTTATAGATGTATGTGTTGCAGCTGGGCATCCAATGATCACTTGGGGTGATCTCTGCATTTTGACTGACAGTGGTTTTCTGTAATGGTTTCCATTTGCAGCAGAGAAGGTTCTTTGATGAGGAGTGAGAGCCATACTTATCTGTGAGTATAAGAATACATTTTCAAAGGCAATTAGGAATTAGGCTGGCTTGGTAAAGTGGAAGGAAATGATTCTTTTCCAAGATCCATAACATCACTAGCCCTAGGACTGGGTTTCCACATCCAGGGATGATTTCCCTCCTGTTTGTAAGCCATAAGTTCAATTAAAATGCTGTTGTCTACCACCAAGATGGGAGCACCACTACTACATCTTAGGATGATTATTTTAGAAATCTAAAGTGGATTGATTTTTCTGAACTTCCCCTGATAAATAGCATTGCTCTCCCCTACCTAGGTTTGGAAGAAATTAATAGGGGAGTTGACTGGTCAATGAGATGCTTATCTCTTCCTTTCATTACTGCTATAACATGTGGAATATGCATTACAGCCAGAGTCATTGGGTTTTGCCTTATATTATTTTTCACTTCTGTAACGAAACACTAGAGGCTGCATTTTTTTCTTTCATTTTTCTTTATTAAGAAATTTTTTACTCACTCCACATACTATCCACAGATCCCTCCTCCTCCCTCCTTCCACCCCCAGCCCTCTTTCCCAAGCCACCCTGCATCTCCACATCCCCCAAATCGAGGTCTCCCATGGAGAGTCAGCAGAGCCCAGCACACTGAGCCTAGGCAGGTCCAAGCCCCTTCCTACTGCACCAAGGCTGTGCAAAGTGTCACACCACAGGCACCGGGTTCCAGAAGCCTGCCCATAGAACAGGGACAGATCCCGATACCCCTGCCTGGGTGCTCCCCAAACAGTTCAAGCCAAACAACTGTCTTACATATCCAGAGGGTATAATTCAGTCCCATGGGGGCTCCACAGTCACCAGTCCACAGTTCATGGGCTTCCTCTAGTGTGGCCAGTCATCTCTGCATGTCCTCCCATCATGATCTCAATGTCCCTCACCTGCAGTTTCTCTGCTCTCTCTCATCAATTGGATTCCCAGAGCTCAGCCTAGTGCCTGGCCATGATCTCCGTATCTGCCTCTGTGAGTCACTGGACAAAGGCTCTATGATGACAGCTAGGTTATTTGCTAGGCTGGTCACTAGAGTAAGACAGGTCCAGGCATCCTCTGGACCACTGCCAGCAGACCAATGTGGGGTCAACCTTGTAGATTACTGAGAGCCTCCCCAGCACCCTGCAGAGGCTGCATATTAAGGTATAAGATTTACCAGAATGTTGGGTTCTGGGTGAATTCACTGGAAGTTCACTATAAACTGCCTAGTGTTTGTTCTCATTCTGGGCTACACTCACTTCTCAGGACCTTCCGGTAGCAGTAGACAGTGGCCTACTTCTTGTCCTACAGCTGTGCAGGGTTTAATCCTCAGTTCTTTTCATGTCTGGTTTCAGAACATGTACCAGAAGTCCTTTGCCATGTTTCTGGTCTGAAGGGCTGCCTCTACAGCCTTTAACCTTACTATTGTATCTTATCCATTGTGCTTGTCATTACAGGCCATAATATATAGCTATGCTATCTGTTCTAAGTTCTATAAAATAGTTTCATGAGGGAAGATACTGCCTTTGCCTTAGGTCTCACTTCTATCAGTCATTAAAAGAGTATTTAGTGACTAAATTAAAGTATAAGCCATCCATCCTTAATCCACATGAAGAATTGTTATTCTTAATGACACTTGCTTAACATTAACAAGAACTGGAATCAGCCAAGGAAGACACAAAAAGGGACACTTTTCCCGACTCTTCTTACTAGGGGATGTGTTGGGTAGTTTTGATGTCATACATTGTGTAGTCACATTACAGCTTAGAAAGTCTCTGTGACTTTCAGTTTATGGTAAGCATGTACCATCTCCATAATAACTTAAAGAGGCAAAGCAGATTTTTAAAAATAGACAACCGATGAATGCTGAGATCAGGAGAAATAGTCTTCCTCAGGAAAGAACACAGAAATTGGCTATCCAATACCAAATGCTCAGCCCTGAAACATATATACAAGTAACATTATATATTCTCATCAGGTTATATTTATGTATTTAGGAATATATTATGTATGTATATGTACATTATCATGTAGTATGTATCATTATATTGTGCATATGAATATTTTTTCTGCATGTGTGTATGTGTACCATGCGCATCACTGGGGCCAGTGCACACCAGAAGCAGGCATTGGGTCCCTTGGAACTGAAAGAAATGATGGTGTTGAGGCACTACATGAGTTCTGGGAAAAGAACCCAGGTCCTCCGCAAGAGCAACCAGTGCTCATAACTATTGGGCATCTCAGCATATCTCCTCACAATACTCCAGTTAACATATCTGAAACAATAATAATTACCTCATGGAGGTCATAAAGACAAAAGGAGATGGAGCAAATATGTCTAGCATGTGTTAAACACTCACAAAGCTTCGATGATTTGATTACTGATGTCTTCAAAGCCCAAAGTCAGGTACTTGAAGGTGATGTGACAATAAAACACCATAATGTTAATGACTGCTCCTACACCAAAGGGCTGTGCAGACTCTTCTTTCTTCCTATCTATCCTAAGATAGCTTTTTCTTTTGTTCTTTTTCTTTTTTAAAGTTGGGATCTCTGGAATTAGAACAGGTTTTAAAATTGTTGTAATGGCCACACTGTGACTTAAACCTTACAGCCCCAATATCTGCATAATGATTAATAGAAGAATACCAATAGTTCGACCGCTAATTTTAGGGGAAAAAATGAAGTGTCTTTGAAGACATGTTTCAGTTCTAACATGGAGGTCACAGCAAAAGATCTATGAAGAGATAAATGAAGGATTTCAGTGTCTTGACTCTAAACATTATTTTCAAAAACAGATGTTGTAAAGACATTTTAGGAGAAACTTAACATATATATATATATATATATATATATATATATATATTCATAATATTCATATATTGCTTTCTTCTTTGTGTATTCACATTGGTGATACTAGCCACTATTTTATTTTTTATAAATAAAAAATCAAATTTTACAAGGATGCAATAAACATTTTATGTACCAAGAGGACAATATAGAAACACTTAATTTTGAGCTTTTCTCCTAGTAGGCATGCATAAACTAACGGAGGGACTTACAATCAACTGCACTTATGATGCAACAGGGTTTACTGTGGAGGTAGTGGTAGACAGCTGAAGAAACAAACAGGAAAACACAGTGAGTACTCTTTTTTGTTTGGTTGGTTGGTTTTGGTTTTTCGAGACAAGGTTTCTCTGTGTAACTTTGTGCCTTTCCTAGAACTCACTCTGTAGCCCAGGCTGGCCTTGAACTCACAGAGATCTGCCTGCCTCTGCCTCCTGAATGTTGGGGTTAAAGGCGTGCACCACCACCGCCTAGTATGAGTATTCTTAAGATGTGTACTGACACTCTAAGCTTGACCCCTATTATTTGACAGATGCCACATTACTAGGTCAAATTTTCAAAGATGATTCAAGGAATACATTTATTTGTGCTATGCTAAAGCCTTTGGGTCATAGCTTCAGGGAGAATAAGCGTACATGATTTAGTGTTAACTGGTTAGTTAGTTAATTTAATTAAGGATTAAACAGAAGTAATATCAAATATCTTTTTTTTTCATCTGGCTGCTGAGAGCTAATATACTTTGTCCATTTGTTTTCCTTTTATTTAATTGTTATTTATTTTAAGATTACATGATTTTCAGTAGTTAGTATTGACTGTCATTTTGACAGCATCTAGAATCACCCAGGAGACAAATCTCTGGGACACTATTTGTGAGGAAGTTTCTAGATTTTTGATAACAAAGATAGGACAACCCACCATCACTGTGGGTCACACCATCCATAGCTGGGCTTGTCTGAATGAAGAGGAAAAAAAATAAGCTGGGTACCAGCATTTTCTGCTGTCTGACTGAAATTGCAATATGACCAACTGCTTCATGTTCCTGTCACCCTGCCTTTCCCGCCATGAGGACCAGTGTCCTCTGGAGCCAAAATAACCTCTTCTTTTTTAGGCTGCAGGCAAAATGACCTCATCTACAAAAAGAAAATGTGTTTCAAGTCACTTTAATATTATTTTACTAAGTTTTGTTTTTACAATCAGAGGGTGACAGTTGAGAACAAAATGGTTCTTAAAATTTTCCTGTGGTGTGTGTGTGTGTGTGTGTGTGTGTGTAATGCCTTGATAGTGGATTTATAATTTATATCTTTGTGAAATGAGATGTAATATTATAGTAACTAACTCTGATGGTTTGCCAGGTTAGAAGGAGCATTAGTGTAAGTGCCCTGACCACTTCTGTTCTGCCTTCTTTCCTTACTCATGTAGCTATCATGCCTGTTCGATAGGTAAAATAACTATAGCCTAGAAAAGCTAATGTGTGTAACAAGGCTCTGACAAACAAAAAGCAGAAATAGAAGCCTTTGGAAGTAGGAGCAGCATTCAGTGAACAGCACTTTGGATTCTTCTGCCTTAAATGCTCTGATATAGAACCATGTGGGAAACAACAAACTGACATCTACAGAAAAGTATCGTCGGGTGGTGGTGGTGCACACCTTTAATCCCAGCACTCAGAAGGCAGAGACAGGCGGATCCTTGTGAGTTCAAGGCCAGCCTGGTCTACAGAGCGAGATCCAGGAAAGGCACAAAGCTACTCAGAGAAAGCTTGTCTCGAAAAACCATAAAAAAGAAAAAAGAAAAAAGTATCAATGATGCAGAAAAAAGATGTAAAGTTCAGCTGTGATCTATATAAGATAAATAATATATTATTACATATGACATATGTATTATATATATATCATAGTTTTTCTTCAAACTTTTCTACAAAGAAACTCACCATATGTTTTAATAAACTAGTGTTTCCTATAAATGTAGTACAAATTGAGACTGTCTGTCAAACACCATTATACTCTCGATGTCATGATAATTATTTTTTTGCCACCTAGCAGTATATTACTAGAAACAAAAACTATTCACTCAGTAACAATGCCTAGAAATACCCTAGAATGATGTATTTTATCATAATTTCATCTAGGAAACATCAACAAAATGCAGAAGTAAATTAATTTAGGTTAATGAGTATCTCTCACTCATCATGAGATACAGACATCCACACTTTGGGAAAACGGATGTTAAATGCCATTTGAAAAAAATTTGGGTCTGCTGGCACAATGTGCTAATCTCAACTTTGGGGAGGCAAGAGGATCATGAGTGGGAGTCCTGTTTGAGGCACATAAGTCTCAAGTCTAGTCTGGCAGCTTAGTGAGAGCCTAGAGGTTCAGGGAGGTGGCTCAGTAAGTAACAACATCTTCCTAAAGCATGAAGATCTGAAGATCTGAGTTCAAATTTCCAGCACCCTTATAAAAACAAAGAACAAACAAAAAATTAAATAGACATGGTGTGAGTGCCTGTCACCCCAGCAACCCCAGCCAGGGACTGAAGTCAAGGGAATACTAAGAACTGGCTGGCCAGACAATGTAGCTGAAACCCATAAGCTTCTGTTTTGATGAGAGACTGGTAGTAAGGAAGGATGCAACAGTGCAGGACTCCAGACATCCTACTCTGGCCACTGAATGAGATGCACCAGCCTCTGTAATAGCTCATGTACATGCATTCAACACACATGCACATCCACCCACGTAGGCACACACATAAACATGTACACACAGATACCCATACACAGAGGCACACACACACATGCATGCACCCCCACTCCAACACACACACACACACACACACACACACACACACACACACACACACACACCTATCAACAACACATGCATCAAAAATAATTTATAGAGGAAAATGAAAACTTGGAGTTGAGCTCAGTGTATAGTGGTTATCCAGTGTGAACAGGGGCACTAAGTTCAATTTTTATTACCCACTCCCAAAAAAAGAAAGAAAGAAGTAAAGGAGAAGAGAGAGAAATAAATACAAACAAGTATGGAGGAAATAATTTTGAGCAGAGCTGGGGGTGCTAATTTGGAGAACCAACTAATGACAGACACACCAATGTGAAGGCTCTGGGTGGGTCTTGTTCAGTAAATGAAGTAGGTTCAGTAATTTTCCAGCATCTTATCTAGTGGCCAAAATGGGGATCCACAAGAGCTACAGATTCCCAAATATGGTAAAGTGACCATCATGCCATGGTCCCTGTTCTGTGCAGTTGATTTCTTCTTCAGCTCTTTCCTTGGTCTTTGGAAAGAACATGATTCTGCTCAGACTAAAAACAAACAAACAAAAACACAACATATGAAATTAGGATGCACTTCAGGTGAAAAATCAGTCAGTCACCATCTTGAATGAAAGAAAACGGTTCCTATCCTGAAAAGGGAGTAATTCTCTGGGAGCATGCCCTTGATCTTCCTCTGGGCTTCTCCAGAGACCACTGATTCTTAGTTCAAAGTATTTTAGAGGGAATCAAGTGTGTTGCTATCACACCCAAAGGTGCTCACCAGCACCACACCCACATTAGATCTCATCAAGTGAAAAATCTCTTAGTTTCCACTTGTAGAAAAAGCCCATAATACCAGCTGTGGAAACAGATTTTAGTTTAACTCTTCATCTCATCATGGTGTAGAATGACCTGAAACCATAGGAGCTTCATATGTATGAGGATAGGTATATGAACTACCTGATGCTAGGCATATGAACGTTGTTCGTATTACAGTGCAATTGCCAAGATCCTCCGGCTGAGCATCAAAGACTATGAACTGTAAATTTCTACCTTTAATTGTTTGAGGATAGTCAGTTCTTAGAAAGGTAGAAACAGAACTCAGAAGACAAGTACCAGCTGTGCAGGAGGAGAGATTTCTCTTTCTTTTTTGTTTCAGACATCACTTTGTGGAGGTTCTTATGGGGTGAACGTGAACAAAGATGCTGAAATATGGTCCTCTCCCTGAAAACAGTCTGCAAGTCAGCAACTGAGAGTAAACCAATCAGACCCAGTGGTCACTTTTTTTTTTAAACAAGACAAATTAGCTCTACTCAGTTTCTTTGTAAAGTCTTTCTATTACCTGCTGAAGTGCAAAGTTTTGTCTGAAAGGTTAAAGGTTAAATTTTATTTCAACTAGGCTTCAAAACATAATACTAAATATGAAAGAGAGAAAAGAGGCTGCTGTTCAGAATCCTGGAGATGAAGCTGAAAAGAGCAACAAGTAATAGATGATGACGAGAAGTTTCAAGAAATGGATGCCTTGTCTTGGGGGAGAGGTTACTGGTGAGTCTTCTTTGTCTTATTTGAAGATCTAAAATGCACATCAGTGTCTAAAAGACAATAAGTATTATTAAAATAAGCAATACAATTAAAATTATTTAGCTCTGAATTAGAATAATGACAATGATAAAAATATTTCCAAATCACCAGGCCTAGTGGTACATACATGTAACCCCTGCAAAAGGGAGGTAAAGGCAGGAGCATCACAGAGAGTTGGAAGCCAGCCTGTGCTACAAGAGACCCTGTTATGAACAACAAAGAAAATAATCCATCCAATAATATATTGAATAAAGCAATCTATATGTACTCATTATTTTTTGTTATTGTTGTTTTTGTTCTCAAACAGGGTCTAATGTAGCTCAGGCTATCCTGAGTCCCTAAGTATTCGAGACTAGCCTTAAAATCTTGACTCTTCTGCTTCCACCTCCAAAGAGCTAGAATCATAGGTGTGTGTCACTACACTTGGATTACTGTGTTATATAAAAGTTTTATGTAATTTGCTCTACTGTACAGAAATAGGTTTTTATGTTTCTTGTTTCACATTGTCACAAATTTCTATTTGGTACAATTTTTCTATGCTTTTTATTTCCAATTAATGCAAAACAATCACCTGTATATGGAGTACTGTACTTGACACAAGCTAGAGTCTTCAGAGAGGAAGGGGGCTTCAGTTGATGAAATGCCTCCATGAGATCCAGTTGTAAGGCATTTTCTCAAATTGTAATCAACAGGGGAGGGCCCAGCCCATGGTTGGTGGTGCCATCCTTGGATTGCTGGTCCTAGGTTCTATAAGAAATCAGGCGGAGCAAGCCAGGGGAAGCAACACCCCTCCATAGCTTCTGCAATGCTTCAGCTCCCGCTTCCAGGATCCTGCCCTGCTTGAGTTCCTGCCCTGACTTCCTTCAATAATGAAGAGCAATATGGAAGTATGAGCCAAATAATCCCTTTTCTCCCCAACTTGATTTTTGGTCATGCTGTTACATTGCAGCAATAGAAACCCTAACTAAGACAGGTACAATGTAATGTTTTGACATATGCACACAATGTATAATGATTGAATCAGGATGACTGACATTTCCTTCATTTCAAATGTTTATCATTTGTATGTTGAGAACTCTCAAAATCCTCTGTTCTAGCTATTTTAAAATGCATAGTTAATCTTTAAGCATGGTTATACTAGAGTTACAGAACATTAGAATTTATTCCTCAAAAATTTTAAAGTCCTTATAATTTAAATTAAACACATAGATTAGAAATACATAAATGATTTTTGCTTTCATCTTTTGGTGGCTATTATTGTATACATTTTACCTAAAAAATGTAGGAATTTGCCAGATAAACATTGAATTTATTCAGAAAAAAAAGCCAAAAGAAAATGATGTTCAAAAAAGTGGAACAGGGGCTGAGGTTATAGCTTAGTAGTAAAGTGCTTCCTAACAGTCACAAGGCTCTGGGGTTAATTACTAGTAATGAGTGAGGGAAAGTGATGGAAGTTGGTGCTCAAAAAAGCCAAGCTCAATGGAGAAAAACCCAGGAGACCAACAACCCTATACAAAGAACTATAGACAACAAGGTAAAGCTGGGAATGGGAGAGGAGGTCCTGCCCTGGTAAAGAGCACATCAATAAGTTCTTCAGTGCCAAACAATCACTCCTGAAATTATAAACACATATAAGTAACATTATACAGACTCAACAGGTTATATACAAGAATATATATGTGTGTATACACACACATACACAAATACATATATACATGTGATAACAATCGACAAAAGAGACCATGACTTTGAAAGAGGGGCACATGGGAGGGTTTGGATGGAAGAGAGGAAAGTGGAAAATGTTCCAACTAGGTTCTAATTACAAAAATTAAATTAAATTATTTTTTAGAAGTTGTGGATGCATAGAAGACTCTGCCTAGAAACCACATCCCATGTTGGCAATTAGGGCTGCTAAAAGGAAAGACAATAGGAGATAAAATGTTCTCTCCAACTTCAGGGGGAAAGGAAACACGATTTCTTCTTGAGCATCCCAGGCAAGAGGCAGATTGCTGTGGTTTGACAGGACAAGGACTCCTTGTGGTTTCATAGAGCTTAGATGTGGTTTCAAACCTTTTTTCTTCAGGAGTTACCCTAGCATTTTACAGTGAATTAGAAAACAGATTTCCAATATTGAAATATTATTTTAGGTCTATTCTAGGTCTTACTCATCACAAGATTAAAATTTGTGAGTGAGCAGCTTTCAAGTTGATTTAAAGAAAAATAGTATTCATTGTACAGTTGGTATTCTGGGGTTGAGAAACAGAAATGCTGACTTAAATGACTCAAGATTTGAAGTTGCATCATCAGGGAGTTGAAAATTAAGAATTGAGGTTCAGCTACCTGTGTCCAGCCAGTGGCTTGTGCAATGTTAGCCTTGATTTTGTTATCAGCAACACACAAGGGATTTTGTTAAAGACCAGTGAAGCTCCTTTCCATCATTATCATTTAAAAGAACAATGAAAGGTATTTTGGGGAAGAAAAGTCTTATTAACTTTTCTTCTTTAAAAAGTAGTGGTCTCAATGTGGTCTGTGTATTGTCATGCTTTCCTTACTGGAATATTTGAATGTTTCTCTCCCCTTCTGTTTTTCCGCATTGACTCCATTTGTGCTGGATATCACAGCATCTCCAATTTCACGATTCTCTTTGTCTTGAATGAAGACTATTTTCAGACTTTTGTTGTCTCCCAAAGCTCTACCACACCATATAATCAAATTGCTGAAAACAAAAAACAAAAAAACAAAAACAAAAACAAAACAAAAAAAAAAAAAAACAGATGGAAAGAGGAAATCTCAACTGGCTGGAGATAAAAGTCACGTGATATCATTATATCCAGGGGAATGAAAATAAGAACCATCTTGATTTTTCAGAAACCATGCAAGTCAAAAGAGAATGGAAATGAGCAACATTTTTCCTGTGCTCAAAGAAAATTATTATCCTGGAATTCCACCTACAGAGAAGTAATCCTTCAAAACTAAAGACATTTCCAGATACAAAGGGTTGAATTTGTCAACAGAGACTTCCTTTTAAAAATTGCTTGTTTTTGTTTGTTTTGACCTGAGGAGTTCCATTAGTTCTGCACATATACAGATGAGTGTAAGATCAACCACTGGGGACTGGGTAACCTGCCAGTGGTCCCATTCCTAAAGAAAGTTGAGTCTCCCATCCCCAACAGCATCAACAGTCAGTAGATCCTCAGCAGAGCCTAGGACCTCCAGAACCTCTGTCACTCTATTCTGGAACTTTTATGTGATTGCCCTTGTGCTTTGAATTCAAGTGTGCAAGCAGCCATGTCATGTTCAGAGGACGGCATTTCATAGCAGTCCTCTCCATCCAGTTGGAGTTACATTCTTTCTGCCTTCACTTTGTGGATATTCCCTGAGCTTTGGTGGAGGTGTTGGTATAGATGATGCCTCTGTCTATGGATGAGCACTCACAGTTGCATATTCTCAGCACTTTGGACAGTAATGTGCTTCTGCCTTAGCCACTGCCTACAGAAAATAAGAAGCTCATCTGGCCAAGTTGGTACCAATAGAAATAAAGCAATGTAAACATAAATATTTAGGAGGCAATGTGAGACCATCACCATCTGGAGAAACAACATCAATGGGCTAGGGCCTTCTGACTTCCATAGCTATTGTCTTTGATGGTATTTTCAGTACCACATGAATTCCATTTTGTGGAACAGACCTTAAGTCTATAAATAGTCTTGCTTCTTTTACATCAGTGGTACCTCTTTCTGGTGATATTTTATTTGTGCTGAAATATGGTGATATTTTATTTGTGCTTTAATAAATAAAGCTTGCCTGGAGATCAGAGGAAAAAGGCAGCCACAACACAGAAATCATGTAATGTTAGCACATGCCTTTAATCCTATCACTTGGCAGCAGGATCTCTGTGTGTTCCAGGCCACACTGGAAACAGAGCCAGGTGTGATGGCACACACCTTAAATTCCAAAACTAATTAACTATGGAGGTCTGGAGGAGGTCTGTACAGACAGGAAGTGACAGAGCTGTGTAGGAAGAGGAAGTGATGTATCTGAATGGAGAGAGCAAATTAGATGGCAGAAGAACAAGGCATATAGAGGTGGGTAGACAGGAAGTAACTCGCATTTGGATGCTGCAGAGTTGGTGAGATAAAGTTGTCTGGTGGCTTTCCCTATTTCCCTGATCTCTCTAAGGCTTTCACCCCTATATTTGGCTCTTTTATTTAATAAGACTGTTTAGAAATCCATCTACACATCTTGTTTTCCAGGTTGGTATTGTAGCATGTGGGATCCAGTGCTGTATAAGATTATTGATATTTTCTATTCCTCACTGACTTGCCTAGCACCTTCTAGCTGAGTAAAACAAATCACCTAGAAGAATTTCCTGTCAGTTCAAGATTGATTGCTCTGTATCCTGAAACCAAAGTGTGTGGTGTGTTAACAAATGAAGTCTTACCATGTAGTTATGGTGAGCTATGAAAAACAATGGCAACAGCTCATAGGGAGGTCATCTGTGCTTACTTTGAGACCTGTATTTAATAATCCATGTATTCTGGGAGCAACATTCTTTACTAGCATGAGGTACTTCTTACAAACTACTAGAGTTTCATAAGGCTTCCTAGTACACTCTTGGTTTTGGTTGTCATACCCCCATGGCCCTGGCCCCATTCCTATGTGAGTCTTTAGCTCCCACTATTTTCCCCACTTTGTTCATATTGTCTGTTATATTTTTATGATTATTTATGTTATTGGAGTTGCAAGTTTTGGATGTAGCTTCCTCATGAATGTGTAACTTTAGTTAAGCCTTGCCCTGACCTTCCTCACCCCCTCCTCAGTCATTTCACTGCCTTCTTCAACACTCCTGCCCAAGTACTCCCTTCTCTCTTTTTATTTCACATATATTCTACCCCCCTCCTTCCTGGATGTTTTCCCTCTGCCACTAGACAGATTTTAGTTTCCTAGCTTCTGCAAGGTAAACACACAAAGCAAAAGAAATTTAATATAACTTCATTGAAATCCCAACTAGTCTGTCTTAGAGCTTTGATTTCTCTATCACTAAGATGCACATCACTTAAGGAACCGGTAAACCTCTGAACTGCTATGTTCCATATTAAGTCCATGGGAACGTCTACATATTGTGGATTCCAAAGCTAAGGGGCTTGATTAAACAACTGTAAATAAAATTAGCTACACAATGTATATTTATTTAAAATGTAAACAATAAGTAAAAATTAAAGGTGTGTAAATAAGTAAAAATTAATACATGTGTAAGTTATATAAAGATACAAATCACAAAAAAATCTATAAAATATTATTTTATTAACTGAGGGCTTGAGTTACTATTGTAATATTTTTTCCATACACTTTGGGTACATATACTTCTTTTTTATTAAGAAAAATTTTTATTCATTTTACACACCAATCACGGACCTCCCTCTCATGCCTCCTCCTGCTCCCTCTCATGCATCCTCCCGCTCCCTCCATCCCTCCCCTGACCCAATCCACCCCATCTCCTCTTCCAAAAGGGTAAGGCCTCCCATGGGGAATCAGCAAAGACTGGTACATTCAGGTGAGGCAGGTCCAAGCCCCTTCCCCTGCATCAAAGCTATGCAAGGTGTCACCCCATAAGATTGGGCTCCAAAAAGCCAACTCAGGGTGCATATACTTAATCACTGTTTCAAGTTGAAATGCACAGTTGGAGTGATGGCTTGGTGTTTAAGAGAATTTGCTACTCTTTTAGAAGACACAGGTTCAGTTCAGAACACCCCACAGTAGCTCATAACTATCTTTAACTCCAGTTCCAGAGAATCTGACTCTCTCTTATGGAGTACACACATTCACACACATGTAGGCAAAAACACAAATACACAAAGTAAAAATAAATCTCAAATTGAAGTGCTCTTTAATTATCAATTTTTTAAAGGAGTATTGGAGCCAGGTAGTGGAGGTGCATGCTTCCAGTACTTGGGAGGCAGAGGCAGGTGGATCTCTGTGAGTTTAAGGCCAGACTGGTTTACAGAGTGAGTTCTAGGACAGCCAAGGCTTCACAGAGAAAACCTGTCTCAAAAAACAAAACAAGTCAAAATTAAAAAAAAAAAAGAAAGAATGGGAAAATTATTAAATCTTTTCTTCACTAAAGTTGAGTATAGATTTACCTTCTTACAATGGGCAGTTAAAAACATTCAAATTTTAACTTTTGGTAATATCTTGAAAATGTGGCAGACTTTTGTCCCATTTGGAGAAAGCCTGGTCAAGTTTCTCACAAGTATGAGCTGTACTACTTGGGGGTAAATCAAATTTTCTTTCAAAGTGACTAATTTTCAACACAATTTGAGTTGACAGCATCGATTAGTCACTAGCCACATCTTCTGTTGCATTAGGAGACACACTGGCCCTGCTGTGTTTTGTGCCAAGGACAAGTGAGTCAGTAGAGATAATAGTTTGACTGTGCCTAGAAAATTTTTGTGCCCAACATGACTGACAATACCTGTGAATACAGAAAGGAGACTCTCTTTTAACCTGGCCTAAACAACTCTTTGACTCAAGTGTCTTTCAGCATACCCTCCTTTCCTAAGCTACTGATACCAGACAAAGTCTGATGAAAGGAGAAGTGAATGGAGTTACGCTCATAATCTAATTATCATAAAATTTCTTAATTCTGAAAGTTTACCAAAGCACATGACTGAAAATCAGGCAGTCTTACTCCTTTGAGATGTTAGAGGGATCTAGTAAGGACTTTTGCTATATTATTCTCCCATGGGTGATACTTGCAGCTACTATTTGAGACAATGTTAGAGCAATCTGTCTTAGACCATGCTATATTGAATGCAATGCCTTCAGGAACTCAGTTTCTCATTTCACTTGTTCAATTAGTAAGGAGGTGTCTAAGGCACTACCTCTCTGGGGCTCAATATCTTTGTGAGCAATAGTGTCCTGATTGAGTAGCAAGGTACTTCATTCTTCAGGTAGAAGAAACTCTGCCTGAGGGTGATTCTTGACAAGCAGGATGGTGGCTAGGTCTTGTGTCCTATCACCTTTTCAGCTGATTGTCCCACACAGGTACAAGATACTGTGTGTCCTTGAATGTACTGTCCCTATGTGAGCCCAAGAGCAACAGGATCCTATAGGTTTCCTAGTGTTTTAAGATCTTATTTAAATGGAACCATGCTGATATAGAATGGTTTCTTGTGTCCTGTCTTTCTAAGGCAAGATGACCTTAAATTCAAAGCCTGCCTGGGCTATAGAGTGATTTCAAAGTCAGCTAAGACAACTTAGTGTGACAATTTCTTCAAATTAAACAGTAAAAAGGCCTGAGAACCCAAATGGTAGAATGTTTACCTAGTATGTAGGAAGACGTAAACTCAGTGTCAAGTCCCCATCCAAGTAATATTCCTAATGGCTTAAAATGTCACATGATCAGGCATACTTTAGCAATTTGCTTGTATGTAATTTCTAGTCTCACATTGTTTAGGTGAGGTGGGTAAGGCCAAAAACACTGGGCCATGCCTTAAGCAAACAAAGAGGTGTGGCATGCGCAGAGAGCACTCTGGCCAAAGGAAACCTGACCCATAAACGCCAAACTGGAAGGTGATGACTGACATGCAGCCCCAGAGCCAACCAAGAAACACCACAGGAGCCAGGAGCAAAGCCTGCTAAAAAATGCACACATAAAAACCCCAGCCCTCTGTTTAATAAATGAGAGCTTGCTTGCAACTCTTCGAGTCTATGTCGATGATAATGTATCTTCTCACCCCCTGTCCCCAAGGGTACCTGGGTCAGTAGAGCCAGAACAGCAACACTTAGTACTTAGACTGTACCAAGAATTACCATCCTTTTTTCTTTCATTTCCTGTTACCAACTTTACAAATATATTAGCAATATATGGCTTGCACATATTTTCTCATGTTCATAAGAGTTCATTGTCCACATAATGGCTGGGATTGCTACTGCCTGTCTCTAATTACAAAGTGGTCAAATTAGTCTCCAGCTTGTTTGAAGCAATTAACATCTCCCCCAGTAACATACAAGCTTCTCAATCCTTAAATTCTTAAAGATAATTCTTATTTTTGCTTGCTTGCTTGCTTTTTCTTTTATTGAAAATAGATTATTTTCTCACACAATATATCCTGATTATAGTTTCTCCTCCCTCTACTCCTCCCAGTTTCTCCCCACCTCCCTTTACCTCTGGATCCATTCCCTTTCTGTTTCTCATTAGAAAAGAACAGGCTTCCAAGAAATAAAAGTCAAACATGACAAAATAAAATATAATACGATAAAGGAAAACTGTTATATCTAAGTTGGACATGGCAACCCAACAGGAGAGAGGAAAAGAGTCCCAAGAGTAAGCACAAGAGTCAGAGACACACTCAATCTCACCATCAGGAGTCCATAAAAATACTAAGCTAATAGCTATAATATATATGCAGAGGACCTAGTACAGAGCCTTGTATTCCCTGTACTTGCTGCTTCAGTCTCTGTGAGCTCTTCTGCACCTTGCTTAGTTGATTCAGAGGGTCGTTTTCTCTTAGTGTCCTGTATCCCTTCTGGCCCTTACAATCTTTCCACATCCTCTTCAGTGGGATTCCATGAGCTCTGAGCATACAAATTCAATGAAGACCTCCAATATAGACTGTCTCTCCCCGTAGTTCTGCCTGGGAGTCTCTGCATCTGTCCTCATCTACTGCCAGAGGAAGCCTTTCTGATGATGACAGGATAAGGCACTGTTCTATGAGTAAAGCAGAATATCATTAGGAAACATTTTATTAAATTTTTTTGTTTAGACCAGTAGTGTTTGGTATTACCCTAAGTCTCTGGGCTATCTAGTCATTGGTTCTTGTTACCCAAGCAGTGTTGGGTATGAGGTCCTTCTTGTGGAATGGACCTTAGGCCAAATCCCAAGGAGTTTTTGGTGTTACTTGGCTTGGTATATATCAGCTATCTTCTGTTATGAAAATCATGTGTACCTTCATAGTTTTCCCAATTGACTTTTCCCTAAAAAGGGCTAACAGTGTGGACTGATCACTCTCAGGACATACACATTCCAGGTATTTGGAGAACAGCCCCAGGAAAGGCTTTCTCTGGAATCAGATATCTCCCTTAGCCACCGTACAAGTCTCCTGACTTAAATTCCACAAGGAGACACCGCCCAGGTAGGCGCCCAAATTTCAAGGACTAACAGTGATAGCAGCCCACATACAAGTCTCCTGACTTAAGGTAAATTCCATAAAGGGATACCACCTAGGTCAGGTGGACATTAAGTAATAGCTTTATACAATTTGGCTTGGACCCTCCCTTGATATACCGGGACTTCCAAGGCATGGGATGGAGAAGAGAAAAGAGAATTGAAGAACTAGATGGGTAAGAACTTGAGAGGAACAAAATGAGATGGGGAAGAACTAGATTGAAGGGCTAGAAGAGACTACTAGAGAAACAAGATGGGAGATGAGGAAGAGCCAGATGGGGAAGAACAAGGTGAGGAAGAGCCAGATGAGAGAAGGAGATGGGAAAGGAGCTGATAGGGAAAAGAACTAGATGGATGAGAACCTAGAAGAGACAGAACTAGATCAAGGAATTAAGATAGAACCTAGATGGGACAGTAAATAGAGAGAGAAATCAGGCAAGAAAGGAGCTAGACATGAGAGCAGAATAGAAGCTGTTTAGAGAGAGAACTATCACAGAATAATAAAGTGTATGAACTAAGGAGTTTTGTGTACATAGATTCATTTCTTTTCATCAAAGATTAATTATCAGCTGGTTGTAGATTCGTCCCAGACCCTGGGAGGGGACTATCCAGGGGCTGGACCCCTTATTAGTCCCTTATACAAATTAGATATTGATTGGATATTCCCACAAGTTCTGTGCCACCATTGCTATAACATATTTTGTAGGCAGGACAGATTGTAGGTCAGAGGTTTTGTGGCTGGGTTGGTGTCTATGTTTCCTTTTTGGTAGCCTGCAAAGAACTTTCCCACACCTGAGAGACTAGAATGCAAGAGTGAGGGCTCCATGTAGGCACCAGCTCAACTTCTCAGTGTTCAATGAGTAGTGCGAGTGTTGTCCTTGGCAATAGGGCCTGCTGTCAGTTTGCAGAGAGAAACATTTTGTCTTATCATATAGCCTGGGTTGTTTGAGGATTTCCATGGGACCCTGTAGGCCAACAGCTTAATTGAATGTAACTTAGTCCCACCAATGGAAATCTTACCTGACTACAAGAGATGGCCAGTTGAGACTCCATCTCCCCTATTACTAGGAGTTCTCATTAGGATCACCTTCATAGATTCCAGAAAGATTCTACTGAACTAGGCTTCCACAATTCCAGCCGTCTCTCCCCACACTCTTTCCCTCCATGCCATTTTCCCCTATCCGCCTGTTTCCTTCCCCATCTGGCCCCAGTCTACCCTTAAAATCTATTCTACTTCCTCCTCTCAATAAGATCCCTGAATCCCCCTTAGACTCCTCT
This sequence comes from Peromyscus maniculatus bairdii, assembly GCF_049852395.1. NCBI lineage: Eukaryota > Metazoa > Chordata > Mammalia > Rodentia > Cricetidae > Peromyscus > Peromyscus maniculatus. Next base: position 34,947,313 of record NC_134871.1, read on the forward strand.
TTTCCTAACCTCTCTGAGTCTACAGATTGTAGTTTGGCTATCATTTACTTAACAGCTAATATCCACTTATAAGTGAATACTATATACGTACTATATTTATCTTTGCTGGCCTGGGTTACATCACTAAGACTTTTTTTTTCTAGTTCTATCAATTTTCCTACAAATTTAATGATCCTTTTTTTTTAACATCTGAGTAATACTGTATTATGTAAATGTACTACATTTTCTTTATTTTTCCTTCTGTTGAAGGACATCTAGACTGTTTCCAGTTACCATGAATGAAGCCATGATAAAGATAGATGAACAATTGTCCTTATGGTAGACTGGAACATCCTTTGGGTATAGGCCCAAGAGTGGTATATCTGGGTCTTAAGGTAGATCAAGTCACAATTTCTGAGGAATCTCCATATTGATTTCCACAGCAATGGAGGAATGTTTCCTTTACTCCATGTCCTTGCTAGCATGAACTGTCACTTGCATTATTGATATTAGCTATTCTGACAGATGTAAAATGGAATATATTCTTAGTCATCAGGAAAGTGAAAATTACGATAATTGTTTTTAAAAATATTTAAAATTTGGCCACCTTGAAGAGAAGTTAAAATACATTTCTGTTTGAAGTCACAGTTTCTGGGAATAAAAGCAAGTTTAAGAAAATTTCAAACCTTTTGGTGCACTTTTAGTTTTCCGTGCTGTCATCTAAATATTTGCTTGTACTTCCTATTTCCTGTTCCACTGTTTGATTTTAAAAAAATAATAGGGCCAGGCAGTGGTGGCATATGCCTTTAATCTCAGCTCTTGGGAGGCACAGGCAGGCGGATCTCTGTGAGTTTGAGGCCAGCCTGGTCTACAGAGTGAGATCTAGGACAGCCACCAAAACTACACAGAGAAACCCTGTCTTGAAAAATAAATAAATAAATAAATAATAAATGAATAAATAAAATAAAAAATTAAAAAAATAATTGGCCTCAACTGTATATAGAGAACTACAGGCATCTGACTAATACAATATCAAATGGTCAACCCTGAAAACACACATACAAATAACATTAGAGACTGAGCAGGGTATATTTATGTATTTGGGAATATACTTATACATCTATAGCAACAATTAATGAAAAAGAGGTTATGAAGTTAAAAGAGAGCATGAAGGAGCATATGAGAGGGGTCAGAGGGAATAAAGGGTAGGGTGAAGTTATGTAATTGTGCTGTAGGCTCATAAAATAGAAATATTTCTTAATTGGCAGCATGAGGTCTTTTAAAAATATTTTTAAATGAGTTTGATTTTTTATTTGGGGATTCCAAATAAACATTTCTACTTTGTTTTTTGACCATCAACTTTGTCTCAAACATAACTTTTTCCAGGAAAAAAAAAACTTTTCTTCTAAAGAAAATTTGAACTATAATAATTAACCTGTTTATGGTCTCTACTTACAGTATGCTTATTTCATCAGTAAATATTTCTACTCTTGAATTTTAAATATCTTAATACTAATCTTTTAATTAATATTTTTTCTCTAATGTAGAATTATGAATTTATTTCTACCTTTATCCTAAATGCCAACTCTGAATAATTTTTAGTTCCTTCTGGTGAGCAGAATGACTTCTGTTTCATTTATTATGCTCCATATGTGTATTAGTCAGGATTCTCTGGAGGAACAGAACTGATAGAATGAATCCTTTATTTTTATAGAGACTGCCACTGTAAAGGTAGATCTTCCCACCTCAAAAGATCTGGATCAAAGGTAGTTAGTTATTCCCATTTAATGATTTATTCAAGAAAAATCACTCACAGTTATACCCAACTGCTTGGGTTTTAGTTAATTCCAGATGCATGCAAGTTGACAGCCAAGAATAACCATCATAATTTGTTACTTTGTTTATTCCCATAAGGAACTGCATTCACTCAGATTCAACTTCTTTGATAGGTTTAAATGTTTGATTACATAGATTCTCCCTTCTTTTTTCTCCTTTTCCATTTTCAAAATTCCCACCTATTCTCAGCTCTTAAATTCTCTACATGTAAAACTAGAATTAAGTTGTAAACATAAACACATACATGCATATATTTATCAAATCTGTTTTCAATGTTTTTGGGACTGCATTATATTTATTAATCGTGATGAGACACAGATATATCTTATTATAGTTCATTTTATTATTTATAAATATGGGTCATAGTCTCTATGAATTTGGGGCATTGAATTAAAGTAATGTCAGAAACACCTAAGGATAGAAAGAACAAATTAATCTAACAAAGGATTTGTCTGCAAGTTGTAACCTGTTGCAGCCAGTTTATTTCTTGGTGACATTGTGCACTCACGATTTTCAGCCTGGGTATGAGAATGCAGCCTGATAGTTGCTCTTTATTTGAAAGCACTAAGCATAGCTTCTTAGGTTTCTGCTGTAGGGTACAGAAAGCTTAGACCTACCTATGACATATGAAAAAGTGTGAGGGTTCAAGTTATCTTCTCTTACCACTCAGATAGAGCAGGACCTTCCCCACAGAGGAGAGCTGCGGGCACTGTGGTTCTGCCCATAACCAAGCACTAATGGAGGGCTGAATTAGTGAAACTGTTGAACCATTGTGATCCAAAGAATTTCCAGTTATTAGAACAGTTATAAAATAGATACGTGGTCCTATCTACTACTTCTCTGATGAGATGTAGTCTTTCCTAAATCAAGATTTGGATTTGGAAAGAAAAGGTTTTAATACAGATTTAAACACAAGCGTTGAGAATGAGGCAAGAAAAAGCAATCTTAACATGCAAAGCAAGGATGGGTTCAGGGTTCTCCAGAGAGAGTCACATTTGAGTGCCTCAACTACGCACGCACGTGCACACACACACACACACACACGCACGTGTGTGTATGTATATATGTATATGTATATATATATATACGTATGTGTGTGTATATATGTGTGTGTATAAGTATATATATACATATATATGTATGTGTGTGTGTGTGTGTGTGTGTGTATACACATATGTGATAAAAGCAGGAAACCATCTCCAAGTTCATTCTTCTAGAATATTCCAGGGAGAAATATTTCAAGGTCTTTCCACAAGGAGTCACTCTCTTTATCTATAACATGAACAATTAATTCCTAAGTTGCGGCTATCATTCTTTATCTTTCCAGGACCACCTGTCTGTGTAAATATTTATAAAATGGTAGGCCTGGAACATATGGACTGATAATGGCTGGATGTGTAGGAATGTGACACATTTGTAAAGGAAATCTCTCAGTGCAGAATGCTTTACTATATAAACATCCTGTTAAGCTGCTGTACCCTATCTTTTAAGTCATGTACCAAATATTCAACTTGTTTGTGCAATCCATTTTAGAAATTTCATTTTTCTCAATCCTTCTATAATTAATACACTGCTTTTTGGGGGGAATCTCTTTGTCATGATACTTCTGTGTCTTCCTTTGCTAATTTTCCTTTTGGCTAGATAGCTTATATGTTCTCTTTATGGTGTTGAAATCTGCAGTCTTTATTTTTCTGGGTGATATGTGGTACTTCTGAAGAGACTTGGGTTTGCAGGGAATGATGGGCTTCTGGAGAGGAGGAATATAAACTACCCCTGAGTTGGAGAGTTGCTGGGTAGAGTGTGACAGGAGGGCTATTCAAACACAGCAGTCAGGCTCCCCATCTCTAAATGCTAGGCAGGAGCATCTCAGCTCTGAAATTAAACTCACTCCTCTGTGGGTTTATGACAACTCTCTTCCAAGTTAAAAACTGTTCTGGAATCTAATTTTTATCCATTCATAGACCAGGTAGGGGTGAATGGAGGAGATGGATCTTCTCCCAGAGTCACAGAAGGTTAGATAAATTAAGGTTCTTGTCTTAGACAGTCAAGGTAGACAAAAATCATTCTGACATGCCTATGAAGAAATAATTCCCATTTTGATGAATTTTATAAGATATTTTGAGATTATAAAGGCAAAACACACCTTTAGTTATATATCAAATGACTTGGAGCTACTTATAGGAGATAAAGTTAGGATTTTTTAAATTTCTTCTGTGCTTCTCTTTGTATGCTTATGAATATGAATCTGGGTTATGTAGAATACCAGATCCTCAAAGGCAGATTTTGAAATTTGCTTTGTTGTATCTGCAGTTCTTGTTAAAGGTATTAGCCTTTAATGAGCATTGAGTAAATATTTTCTGAATCATTTCAAGTAAAGACTCTCCATATTTGAACACTACTGCAATTGAAATGTGTCTTGGGCTTTGTAGCTGCCCATGAAATAGATAGGAAGTGCTTTTGTTCTTTCCTAATGGTCTAAGGTAATTGGTCATGAGGAGTATGTATTGCATTTATTGAAACACAACGTATGATGCTTCATTAATTTTAATTTAAAAATATTATGCCATGGGACAGAGGAGATGGCTAAGAAATCACCTGATTTTGAGAAAGTTTTTTTTTTATTTTATGCATTAATTTCTTTGGCTTAAAATTCCTCACAGCCATTTGTTGTTTGTTCATGTCCTAAGTTCATGTGTAGAAGCACTTATCACAGCCAGTGTCTGATAGAGATGCAAATACTAGTATAAAGAATAAATTGTGGCACATATACACAATGGAATACTACTCAGCAGAGAAAAACAATGACATCATGAGGTTTGCAGGCAAATGGATGGATCTAGAAAATATCATCCTGAATGAGCTAACTCAGACTCAGAAAGACAAATATGGTATGTACTCACTCATAGGAGGATAGTAGATGTGGAACAAGGATGACTGGACTGCTACTCACATCACCAGGGAGGCTACCTGGAAAACAGGAGCCCAAGAAAGACACGAGGATCGCCCAATGATGGAGAAATGGCTGAGATCTACATGAACAACCTGGACAAGAGTGGGAGTAATGAAGGGTGAGAGTCGAGGGAAAGAGAGCCTATGGGAGTGGGAGATCCCAGCTGGATCAAGAACAGAGAGGGAGAACAAGGAATAGGAGACCATGGTAAATGAAGACCACATGAGAAAAGGAAGTAACAAAGTGCTAGAGAGGCCCACAGAAATCCACAAAGATACCCCCACAATAGACTGCTGGCAATGGTCGAGAGACAGCCGGAACTGACCTACTCTGGTGATGGGGTGGCCAAATACCCTAATAGTCGTGCCAGAAACCCCATCCAAGGACTGAGGCATCTGGATGCAGAGATCCATGGCTAGGCCCCGGGTGGAGCTCCGGGAGTCTAATTAGAGAGAAAGAGGAGGGTTTATATGATCGAGAATTATTGAAACCAAGGTTGGATAAAGCACAGGGACAAATAGCCAAACGAATGGAAACACATGAACTATGAACCAAAGGCTGAGGGGTCCCCAACTGGATCAGGCCCTCTGAATAGATCTCTGAAGTATTCGAAGGCCACATGGCCAAACATCCTAATTGTCATGCTAAAAACCCCATCCAATGACTAAGGGAACCTGATGCAGAGATTGGCCAGGCCCCAGGTGGAGCTCCAGGAGTCCAATTGGCGAGAAAGAGGAGGGCTTGTATGAGTAAGAATTGTTGAGACCAAGGTTGGAAAAAGCACAGGGACAAATATTCAAACGAAAGGAAACACATGAACTATGAACCAATAGCTGAGGAGCCCCCAACTGGATCAGGCCCTCTGGATAAATAAGACAGTTGATTAGCTTGATCTGCTTGGGAGGCATCCAGACAGTGGGGCTGGGTCCTGTTCTCAGTGCATGAACTGGCAGTTTGGAACCTGGGCTTATACAGGGACACTTGGCTCAGCCTGGGAGGAGGGGACTGGACCTGCCTGGACTGAATCTACCAGGCTGAACTCAATCCTTGGGGGAGTCTTTGCCCTGGAGGAGATGGTAATGGGGGGTGGGCTAGGGGGAAGGCGGGGGGGGGGGGGAGCGTGGGAGGGGAGAGAAGAAGGGAATCTGTGGCTGATATGTAAAATTAAATTTAATAAATAAATTTTAAAAATGAAAAAAAAAAAAAAAAGAATGGACCATCTGACTTAAGGCATGTGCCCTTTGCAGGATGGAGAGGAATGGAGACAAAAGAGCCAGAAAGCAGACAATGAGAAGGAGTGCCAGTGGTCAGAGGTGAGGATACATGCTGAGGCAGGAGGCTGGAAAGAAGTAATCAGAGTGAAGAGGCTTCAGATCATAATGCTCAGGAACCACATTACCCATAAGTGGAAGTGAGTGAGAGGAAGAGCAACCCATATGAGGACCAGAGATTGACAGACAAAGAAACAGGAAGACAGAGAGACCACTTTACAGTTGAGCTGGATTCATATAGGTTGTTTCTCAAAACAGAGCAGAAAGCCAAGCACAGCTTGTAGAGTTGCAGCAAGATGGGGACATGGGTGTGACTGTTGACAGACACATCTCCAAATCCAGGCTCCAGGGAGTCTACTTTTACGTATCAACTTTGTTTTCTTTTCCATTTTCTCTTCCATGCTAAAAAATTATGAATGCTTTAAGGGCAAGCCAGTATCTCCTTACCTTGTTATTATTATCTATCATAGGCCCTACCTATAATAGGAACTAACAATTATCTGCTGAATGATGAATTCAGAAACTGAATGTGAACTGACTCCAGACCACATTGACTGCAGTCTAAGTTATTACTTTTCAAAGACTTAAATTATATACAAGTTATGTCAGCTAAGACTGATATGTCTTTATTATTTAGCAAGAAATGATTCATTCACTCCCTGTTATTCCTTCTTTCTCTTTTAGTCTCCTTATATACACATTTAAATATATAGCTATTAAATCAGATGGTTTTATATAGAGAGATAGATATAGATAGATAATGTCAAATATTGTTATATCAAAAATACTGTGGATATGAATAACTGCATCAGGCTTTGGCCACAGATATTTTCTACTTATGTGTACAAGTTTCTGACTGTGCATTACATGATCTAAGCAGCAGGGCAAGATAATTTCGGAGGGTTTTCCCCTGTGAAAAGTCCATTTGTCTGCTGAAAGATAACAACAAAAAGATGCCACCTGCAGTTGTATGCTCAGCCACCGTAAGAGACTTCTGTTTGTGCAGACATAAACATATCTGATTGTGGTTAGACACGATGACAACATTGATAATGACTGAAGGCAATATGCTAGAGGATAGATATTCTTTATTATAAAGATGTTAGAGGATAGATATTCCTTATAATAAAGAACACCAAAGCAGGTTTAATTGATTAAAAGAATACAACAACAGATGAAATCCTGAGAAGAGCTCTGAATTTCATAATACCATATGCCTAACACTTTATGTTTTTATGAGTAGCTAGTGTTTGCTCAACTCTTCAAAGTCAACAAAGCATCTTTCACATATCCTTCATGTATTTAGCCAACAAATAAGTTTTATCAAATAGCGACTAGAGTTGAGGGAAAGAAATTGTGACTCACAAGAGTCCTGTTACTTAAGAGATAATAACCTACCACCCTTGCATGAAATTTCCCAATAAAAGTCCTTCCTGTTCTCTTATTGGAAAGTCTACCTCTTTTGAAAATTGGTTACTGAGGGTAGATGCTGATGACAGGAGGTTAGGAAGTGAACATTCCCTGGACTATGTTTTGCATATGGTTTCAGTGTATCTGCCATATATGGAAATTTAATCTATAATCAGATATTAAGGGGTGAAAACTTAACCTAATTATAATGGGAACTTTAGGAAGTGATTAAGAGTACATGCAGTCACTAGGGTTGAGTCCCCATAATCAATTTCTAGTGGCTTGATCCCTTTAGAGTAAAAAGGAACAAAACTAGAAGAGACACACAAGTATTTCTTGACTTTTGCCATGTGACATCCTGTACACCTGCGCATCTGGTTGGCAATGTGGCTATCTTAGTTAAGATCTCTATTGCTGTGAAGTGATATCATGACCATGACAACTGTTATAAAGGAAAAGATTTAATTAGGGTAGCTTACAATTTCAGGGGTTTAGCCAAATAGTCATGTCGGGACATGGTGGCATGCAAGCAGACATGGTGCTGGAGAAGGAGCTGAGAGTTCTACATCTTGATCCACGGTCAACAGGAAGTGCACTGTGTCACTGGGTGTAGCTTGAGCATAGGAAACCTCAAAGCCCATGCCCACAGTGACACACGTCCTCCAACAGGTCACACGTCCTAATAGTGTCATTCTTTATGGGCCTATGGGGGTCATTTTCTTCTAAACCACCACAGTCGCCATTGCAAGATACATCTATCTGACCCAGAACCTACATAATTGTGAGTCAAAGTGTGGTGGTATTCTAATTGCACTGAAATGTGATTTTGATTATATGTTAATAAATAAAGTTGCCCGGGGGTCAGAGCTATTAGAGCCATAGAAAGAGCATGGAGGTGGTGGTACATGCCTTTAATCCCATAGATCTCTGTGTGTTCAGGGATACAACCAGCATTGGAGACATACGCCTTTAAGATCTAGAAGGCTGTACATATAGACAGTGACGAGGCAGTCACGTGTTTGGGTTTACAACCAATGAGAAGGCAGAACAAAAAGACTATGAAGAGACGGACACACAGGAAGTAGCTCTCTTTTCGGGAAGCTAGGACCACCGCAAGAGGAAGGGTGAGATTTTAGCTCTGAGCTCTGACCTCTCGGCTTCCTCTTTTACATTGGTTCTGTGTTTCTTATTTAATAAGACGGTTGGTTACATCTACATCTGGCGCCCAACGTGACAAGAATCCATTAAAAACAGCTATCTGACCCAGAACCTACATAATTGTGAGTCAAAGTAAAAAAAAAAAAAAAGTTTTTCATAACTCACCCAGTCTATGTTATTGCATTATTTTTAACAGAAAATGTACTAAGACACCTAGTGAGCTGAAACAAGAGTATCCCATCTCTGCCTTATGTAGTCTCTATATAATTGATGGAACAGTCATATAAGAAAGGTGATATCTTCAAAACCAAATAACAAACATTGCTACTGTGAGGTGTGAGAGGGCTGAAGAGGAGTCCAGAGGAGGCTATTGCAAGGTAAGCCCACCAGAAACTGCCACATGGACACTCTTAATCCTGAATACAAAGTCTTTATTGCCAACCAGCAGCTGCACAAGGAATTTGCCCAAATTATGCAGCCCTGTGTCTTACAGTTCATAGCCTTTTATGCACAAAAAAACCTATCCGGGCTGGCACATTTTAGTTAGAAAGATGTGTAACTACAGAAGCAAAAAAGAAGGGTTAGTGCAATTAGGGACTTTTCACTTTGGGATTTTCCCAGCAGCACCCTGGAACTGGTGACATAGCTTTTGTTCCTATTTTGGCAGGTAGGACAGGTCTTTGCTCCTGTTTGGGCAGATGTTGCTGCCTACATGCTGGGTTTCAAGGCCTAAATGGTGTTTCTCTTATGGAGTCAGTTGTCCTAAGGTCTGGGGCCCTGTTACAGGCAAATAAAAAGTCTGGATAGGTCAATAAAACTAACGCAGTGGAAAGAAGTTTTAAAAGTGTGGTGTTGGGACCTACTATGCACACTACAGGATTCCTGAATCCATTGTGAAAGATCAGAAATGGAGGTACAAAGGAGGTGAATTGCTTGCCTATGATCTGTAGTCTCATTTTCTTTTATTTTAAATCCTGGTGTTTGCCTTACAGTAACAAATAGTGACCACCAACCAATCATTCTCCCTATGTCCTTTAAAATGATTCAGATATTTGATTTGTACCCTACACTGTTTTAAGTTTTTGGTGGTATACATTATTTAATTTTTCCCAGCAATGAGATGAATACTACGCCCTTGATTTACAAATGAGGGAACTGAGGCATGTGGGAGTTCATCACAAATTTACTAACTGTAAATGCTGGAGTTCTCAATCTAGGTTTCCTCTCACACCTGCAGTCTTAACCAGTAGGCTGTGTTGCACACTGACCACCAGTTATCTTGTTTGTATCCTCATTTAATGAACTTTCTTGGAACTTGAATTTGACACAGGAAGGAATTAATGTAGGAAGACAAGGTTTAACACCAAGTAATGAATAAGTAAGCAAAAAGTCAGTTCAAGTCTCACATCTATATAAAATAATACTATCACAAAATCTGAATGATTTTTGTGGCAGAAAATGGGAGAAATTAAAACACAAATAGTATAACATTCAAGAAAGGCGAGTTATACTAAGAGTTTATGTGATTTTGATCCTTATAAGACTCAAGACAAGTAGACATATTTTTATTGGAATCCATATCTTTCATGTGGATGTTACTATTAAAGCATAATCTAAAGGAACAAGTAAACTTTAAAATCTGGAATATATATATATATATATATATATATATATATATATATATAATATGTAGTAACAATTAATTTAAAGGAAGCCATAAATTTAAAAGAGAACAAGAAGTTATATATAGGAGGGCTTGGAGGGAGAAAAAGGAAGTAAGAATTATTGTAATTATATTACAACCACAATAATAAAAGAAAAAAGGCAGGAGAAATACTGGAAAATTCTAGAAGAAATACATGGATAAAGAGTGGGAAAATATCTGGCCATTCAAAAGATGGAAAAGAATGAAAGGTTTAGAAAACAGTGAAGGAATTGAACAAGATGGTTCAGAAAATTAAAAATAATGTATATACAAATTGCAATGTATATTGTAATGATGGATATATAATAAAAATTTGTATTATTTGTCTGTGATCTGCATGAATATGAGTGTTCGGAAAAGCTAAGGTAAAACAGATAGTCAAATTGTATGCAACAAAAGAATTAATACAGCAAACTCAGATGAAAAAGTCATTGCCTTAGTTTCTTCTCTTCTTGCTATGATAACATATTCTGAGGAAAACAGTTTAAGGGAGAAAGGATTTTTCTACATCACAGTTCTAGGTCATAGTCTATTATGGCAGAGAGGCCACAGTACTAAGAAATTTAGGGAGCTGCTCAAATTATGTCCACTGTCAAAAGCAGAGTGCAAAAAATGCATGTGTGATAGTCCTCAGCATGCCTTCTCAATTTCATATAGCCCAGGATCGTCTGGCCAGGAAATGGCCTCATCCACGAGTGAGAGATGTCTTCCATGTCAACCAACATAATCACTACTATTCTTCATAGACATCCTTAGAGGCTAACTTTAATCTAGATAATTCCTTACAGGTGTGCCTGGGTGTCTGCCTCCTAAGTGTCAAGTTGACAGTCATTATTAGGAATTTTAAGGGAAAGTCTTATTAGGAGCAAAATCTTCACTATAATGACACTATACTAAATTCACTAAAGAGAAATGATAATTATTAAAACCAATAGAATTGAAAGTTAAAACTTATAAAGACATTAGTACATTGAGTGTGTATGCTCTCGTCTCAGTGATCCAGAGGAATGAATACAAAAGTAATGAACTCACATATTATTCGAATCACACAATATCAAACTCAAGCTAATAATTACTTAAAATAAAGAACTCCATATCCTATAATTAGACAATATATGGTACTGTCAAGCACAAAGGAGACAGTCATTCTAAAGGGGCAGATATTAGATCATAAAACAAATCTGTGTGAGTGACAGGCAGTTGGTACTATTTTTTTTTAAATCCATTAGCTTACGTTAAACTGTGAGGCAGCATCTGGGTGTACAGTGGGTTCTCAAATGTCACTCAATCTTAAAGGATAATAACATGTTTTCCAGAAGGGGATGTGATGATGTGATCCAGAGTGAAAATTAGAATTATCCAGGTGGAACATTAGAATGTTAAATGAAGAATAAAAAAAATAATATTTTCTCATCCCTCTAAGTGCTCAGATGCCCTTTGTAGAAGGCATACATTACTATTACCCAGCAGGTTTCTTAAACACCGGTTAATGTGCAACTTTGGAAACAGATTCATCAGTGTGAAATAAAAAAATCTAGGGGAGAATTCCATTCTCTGCTATACAACTGAACTGTTTTTCCATACTTTTCTTAAAACTTTGGTTAACTCATATTTTTGGTTGTGAGCCTATCACCCAATGATGGAGAAATGGATGAGATCTACATGAACAGCCTGGACATGAGTGGGAGCAATGAACGGCGAGGGTCGAGGGAAAGAGAGCGGGAGATCCCACCTGGATCAAGAACAGAGAGGGAGAACAAGGAATAGGAGACCATGGTAAATGAAGACCACATGAGAAAAGGAAGAAACAAAGTGCTAAAGAGGCCCACAGAAATCCACAAAGATACCCCCACAAAAGACTGCTGGCAATGGCCGAGAGACAGCCGGAACTGACCTACTCTGGTGATGGGATGGCCAAACACCCTAATAGTTGTGCCAGAAACCACATCCAAGTACTGAGGAATCTGGATGCAGAGATCCATGGCTAGGCCCCGGGTGGAGCACCGGGAGTCTAATTAGCGAGAAAGAGGAGGGTTTATATGAGCGAGAATTATTGAAACCAAGGTTGGATAAAGCACAGGGACAAATAGCCAAACGAATAGAAACACATGAACTATGAACCAAAGGCTGAGAGGCCCCCAACTGGATCAGGCCCTCTGAATAGGTGAGACAGTTGATTGGCTTGATCTGTTTGGGAGGCATCTAGGCAGTGGTACCAGGTCCTGGGCTTGCAGCATGAGATAGCTGTTTGAAACCTGGGACTTATACAGGGACGCTTGGCTCAATCTGGGAGGAGGGGACTGGCCCTACCTGGACTGAGTCTATCAGGTCGATCTCAGTCCTTGGGGGTGGCCTTGATCTGGAGGTGGTGGGAATGGGGGGTGGGCTGGGGGGGGAGCGAGGAGGGCAGGAAGGGGGAGAACAAGGGAATCTATGGCTGTTACGTAGAACTGAATAGTATTGTAAAATAAAATTAAACAAAAAAACTTTGGTTAACTCACCAATTCAATGAAAACTGATAAGTCTCTACCTCACTGCCTATCCCTGCCAAAGGAAATGCTCTATTTGTGAAAATATTTACAAAGAACTCCAGGCTAACATATTTCAATCTCTACTTGAAATGAGATGGTAATTACCTTCCTTTCTGAGCCACTGGCTGTAAAAGAAAATCAATGTAGATTATATTTGGGGCTAGTAAGAACTTACTCCTACAGTAATTTCAAGTATATTGCTTTTTATTTATTCAATATGTTTTCTCAGCCCATGGAGCCTTGCACTGTCATAATCAGATCACCATAAGTCATCAGAAGAATCATTCAGGAGCAAACACAATAGTCTGTAGAGTGTTCCATTCTAACAGATTTCCAATTTCAATCATACTTTGAAAGTCTTTCTGGTTTTAACACTCATACCCCAATTTAATAACATGGCTTTCAAAATGTGAAGGGTGTGTGGAGTTTAAGACCACCAGAAAGATGTTGGAAGACTCGCTGTGCAGAGTGGAAGTATAAAAGAAAAACAGATTTTAGGGATTACCCAAAACTGATGCAAAAGCTGGTTCTGCTAATCTGGATTTCTTCACATTAGATTTCATATTTGAGGAATTGTGAAGATATCTATCTTAACCTCACTCACATTCAGCAAAGTGTCATTGTAAATCACCAAATTAGGTTAGCTAATTGGCCTTCTTCAATACCCCAAAAGTGTCAAAGTGAAACAGCCTAAGTAGTCTCTATCTTTAAGTTATCTAGGTAGATTTTTGTCAGTTATTAATGTTTATTATTGTCATTAGGCTTTTGTGTGTAGAGAGAATGGAGCTCTCAAATCCATGTATTCCACTCAACTGACCTAAACACACGATCTTTTCCCTGTGCATATGTGTAAAATAAGTATTTGGGCCACCAAGAATCAACAGATGCCCTCCTGGGGCAGCCTCACATCAGGATATTTGCTCAGCATTATAAAGGTGTGTTTCCCCTGTGTCTTGAAATACGGATACTTTATTGTTTCCTTACTTTTTGACAGATCACATGTTGTATTAGTCAAGTTTCTTCAGACAAAGAGAACCAGCAAGATACAGATACTTTAACATTTGTAGCCCCAAATGCCTAATGGAAATAACTTAGAAAAGACCTATTTTAGCTCAGAGACTTTTATCCTCTCTTGATTTGAGTGAGCATCACAGTGGTAAAAAGCACATGGAGGAGAAAGCACTTTACCTCATGATAACCAGGAAGCAGAGTGAGAAAGGAGCCATGAGGAGATACAGCTTTAAGTGATCCACATAAGGATCCAGCTAGATCTCACCTCCCAAAGTTGCTACTGCCTTACAAAATAGTGTCACCAGCAAGGACACAGGATGCTGTAGACTACACTTCATATATCAAGGTATGTCCTACCCCCAGAAGCATATGAATACTTCATAATACAAAATTGACTCTCCCTCCAAAAGTTACCTAAATATTTGTATCATCATTCACTCATCCAAGTCTAGGGTCTTTACTGACATTCAAGGAAAACCTTTAACTGTAAGCCTCTGAAAAAGTCAAACAGGAAGTTATGCATTTCCAAGAAGTGAGGGCATAGAACATTTCCATTTTAAAATAGAAGAATGGAAGTTTAGAAAGAAAAGATGGGATCAAAGCAACATCAAAACTCAGCAGAGCAAACACTAAATACTTAGCTTCATGTGTGGCACCTGGGACATATGGTCCCAAAGGGCTAAAGAAACCCCAGTATTATAGCCCTGCCTTTCCAAACCCACATAGCCTCTCTCTTGGTCGGGTTCATCTGATTGTCTCTGGCTTTCCTCAGCAGATGTTTCGCATCTGCAAAATCCCAATGTCTCCCTCACAGCTTAGATCACACCATCTTCAAAATTTCACAAATTGCCTTCTTGGGGTATGACTACAGGGATTCTGACTCTACCGCATATTACACAGCCCCCAAGGTTTCCTTCTGAAATGTGGGTGGAAATACCAGTGGTCCTATAATTGTATTTCATGTGTTTGAAAAATTGGATCCACAGAGTGGATTGTGCCAAAACTGGCTGCCTGCTTATTCTGTAGCTGGGTCCTCCTAGACCATGTCTGTATTAGATGCTGCATATGTCAGAAGCTGGGCATGGCAAAAAGTCGGGAGAAAAAAAAACTTACCATAGGTGGCTTGTAGGATTAGAGCACCCCAATGATGCTCTTCATGTGGGAAAGCCTTTTAAATGAATCAACTTTTGTATACCCTTGAACCTATGGTGGATAGGACCTGGAAGACTCCCAAGATAAGTTCAAGGCATCTTATCTTGGTTGATATTCACCAAGGCCACACTTACACCTGAAATTTGTGAAGCTCTATCTTCATTTTTAATGGTGCTGTGGCCTTGTGGGCATCCCCTGGAATCACCTATTAACTCTGCTTATACCAGTGTAAGGTTTCTCTAACCTATCTGACCAAAGTGCTCAGATTCCTCGCACTAACCAGTTTCAGCATCTTTAGAACCATGTGGTGAGGCTTATTCACTGTGATGATCCCACCTTTGTGGTTCCAATTTTCTCTGCCAGGTGTAGTTTATAGCTGCTGTGACTTGATGCCCGAGAGAAACGACTTAAATGAGGAAAGATGTCATTTGGCTCACAAGTCTGCTACTTCATCCCATTTGCTCCAGAAAGAAATTCGTGATGGTGGGAACACATGGAAGAGTAAGTTGTTCATCTCTTGAAGGGCAAGAAGCAGAAAAGAGAGCAAAGAAAAGGGAACCAGGGGTAGTCTTTAAAACACACCCCCAGTTACATTTCTTTTCTTTAAAACACACCCCCAGTTACATTTCTTTTTTTTAATTTTAATTTTAATTTTAATTTTATTTTATTTAACAATACCATTCAGTTTTACATATCAGCCACGGGTTCCCCTATTCTCCCCCCTCCCACCCCTTCCCCTTACCCCCAGCTCACCCCCCGTTCCCACTTCCTCCAGGGCAAATCCTCCCCCAGGACTGAGATCAACCTGGTAGACTCAGTCCAGGCAGGTCCAGTCCCTTCCTCCCAGACTGAGCCAAGTGTCCCTGCATAAGCTCCAGGTTTCAAACAGCCAACTCATGCAATGAGCACAGGACTTGGTCCCACTGCCTAGTTGCCTCCCAAACTCATCAAGCCAATCAAATGTCTCACCTATTCAGAGGGCCTGATCCAGCTGGGGGCCCCTCAGTCTTTGGTTCATAGTTCATGTGTTTCCATTCATTTGGCTATTTTTTTCAATAATTGAGTAAAACCGAAATTTATTATAAGCCACAGTCATCCTAGGGATCTCCATGCTATATATATAGCCTCCATGGTTCTATGGGTTCCCAGTTACATTTCTTTATCTGAATCCACTTCCCAAAGTTTCCAGCATTCCATAAGCAGTGAGTGCTCCTAGCAAATAATGTTTTACTGATCATCCAGGTAATTTTAACCCAGTCAATTCAATATACAATGTTAACCAACATGATGTACATTAAGTTATAAAACATGGGTTTCCATGTTGTCTCAGTTTGCATTCTTCTAAACATCTGAGGCCCGTTTTCTGTCATGTGATGTCAGAGGCTTAAAAGGGAGATAGATACCCAAAAGTGCCAGAAAATTGAAGCTGCTGAATGCTTTGGGCATCTTGGGTTTAATACCACAGCATTTAGTGAAGATTTTGCCTTCAAAAGCAAGACAGTGTTGAGAATTCACTCAGCAATGTTAGTCCTATAATCCAAGAAGCATACTCACTCTGGTAGTGTGTGGTATATGCCTATGTAGGGATCACTGAGCAGGATCATATCAAATATTTCACTTGGATGCAACAGTACTGCAAAGTATATATGATTGTCACAGTCATGACTACTATATTAAGACACTACAGACAATGTGGGATGACTGTAAACATGACCACCACAAGTGTTGTATGGAGGATGAGTAGGTCATATTGCCAGAAACTTACCATAGGCTGTCTTCCCAGATTTGGTCCTTAAAAAATCTCCGCTAAGAAGGAATCTAAGTTGTACCCTGGACACAGTTCTCCCCATTAAAGTATATTCACTGTGTCTCAAACATGGCTTGTTTGTCTTGACTATGCCATGCCCACCTTCATTTTATCCCAGATGGAAAATACTCATAGAAAGACAGGAGAGTCATACTGTAGTTATCCTTACACAGTCTAGGAGACCCAGATGGGTCAAATTAGCACCAAGACACACAGGTTTCAAACAAGGAAAAAGTATGTGACTAGGCCATGTCTGCAGGGGAATTGGAATGAAGTTAAAACAGGATCAGTATAAATGTTCACTCTTCCGTCTGTACTATTTGCTAATGGGCTTGAAGTTTCCAGGTTAGAATGCAAATTCCTGAGAAACACAAAGAACTGGAGAAGAACCATGTATTCTTCCTGATGTAGCTCAAAGTGTCAAGTGCATATTACATAGTTGATAGACATTTAATAAGTTAAATGGAGACCATCACCATCATATTAATTACACAGTGAAGAGGTGAAGACTGTTATGTGCCATCTTGAGTGATGTCAGGGGAAAGGAGCAGACACAGCAGAGCAGTCTGATTAATTCATTTTCTTCTCTGCTGCATCACACTAGGGCACTCAATTACATCCGCCTGAGTTCTGTGTAAATTCTACACTCGTAAGAAGACTGCTGTAGCTAGCAAGATGTGTACATGTCAGGGAGATGTCAATCCAGCTGATTTTTCTCTTTGATTCTTTGAAGGAGACAATCCTGGCCACAAACACGAACTAAAATGTGTGGGGATCCTCAGTGCAAAATGGTGGGATCAATGAAAGAATAATAAGAGTGATTTATAGTGTCTTTGAGAGCAGGAACAACAATGCTCTAATGCCAGGCCTAAGCCAGACACTCAAAGAAGACAGATACCTCATCTCTTTCAGGCACTATTCTCTGACCTGCCAGATGGATAATGCTTTTTACAAAAGATTCACAATGGGAGGTTTTTTTGAACATACATGTTGAAAAATGAATAGATATTTGTTGCTCCATTGGATAATTAAATGATGGATAAATACACAAATTGTGATCTTTCCTGTCACAATACTATATATCAAAGGGAAAATGTTTGCATAACATAACTTTTTGGCATATGTGAGCCCCAAGTGATATCTGCCATGTGAGTTTTATATCTTCTAATACTTTATATCAAGGAAAATAGCCCACGGGATTCAAAACAGGTGTAGAGAAAAACAATTGTCCTTTGGTAATTTGAGCCCCTTAAACACATCTCTGAATGAAAATGAAAGAAGACTCCGAGGGCTTGTTTGCAGGGGGATGGGCCCCACTTCATTGAGCATCTCTGGTACAGTTCCCTCATTCATTCCACTTGAGTAAGGTCAGAGAGTTTTTAGTATGTTGTCAAAATCTAATTTTCTCTGAAACACCTCCATTTGATTCCTCTCAGTAGAAACTTTCCATTCATGATTCACTGAATTGGTATTCTCCAATCCCTCAGCATAAAGTTTTGAAGGTGGTATACCTGGAAGCATGTCTATATGCAGAGATAAAGGAGTACTTAGGGGTCAGAGCCAGGCAACCATGGGAGAGGCCCTGGGTCTGCCCTTCACTGTGTAGGTCCACTGGAAAGGCCTCTGCTCCCTGCTCTCTGCAGTGCAGTGAGTTCGGTCTGTAGAAGTTTATTAAGCAGTTAGGGAACTAGTGAGTTGACGCTAAGCCTTGGGAAAGCAGAGATAAGGTAAATCTGATCCTTTGCCCATTTGGATCAATGGAGAGAGACATATGCAAATAGAAGCTGGCACGGTGGTACATCCATGCAATGTCAACATGTATGAGGCAGAAGCAGGAGAATAATTGTATGAGTTCTAGGCCAACCTGGACTATAGAGGGAGACTGCCACCCACAGACACCACACACACACACACACACACACACACACACACACACACACACACACACACACACACACAAAGAGAAAGAGAGACAGAGAGAGAGAGGAGGGAAGATTCATTAAGTGAAAGTGAAGCATTTAAGGAAAATAATTTCACATTAATAAGATGACAAGGAATATCCATCACAGTGTGATGAATTGTGTATGTTAAAGGAGGTGTTCAAAGGGAAAATGTCTATAGATTTAGTTGGGGTTTTGTTGGGAATAAAAAGATAGGTGTTTTCACCAGTCTAAGAAGTACAATGAGGGTGTTCTGGAAATTACACTAGAGGACAGTTACGAAGTAACATTTGAGAAGTAGAATTATGAGGGAAAGAGAACTGGTCCAGTGCCTGGAAAATTCTGTATAGACAATGATAGACAGATGGGGTATGGCAGCAATCTGGAGCTTGTCTGCATAATTTGGATATTGGACTCAAAACCAGAAAGCAAATGCCTAAACCATGGCTTTCATTCCTGGTAGTCAAAAGTGGTGGCTATCACAACTATCATTACCACAGCAGCACTAATAAACTCAATGGTGCACATAATAATGATTATTATTAATTATTAATAATAATCATCATTATTATTATTTATGTGTGTGTTTACAGGCACACAAAAATTTGGGTGCTACTATAGGTCTGTGGGGGTCAGAAGAAAACTTTCAGGAGTCAGTTGTAGATGAATCTCTCCCTCACACTTTTTTTTCCTTTTATTTTATTTTACAATACCATTCAGTTCTACATATCAGCCACGGATTCCCTTGTTCTCCCCTCTCCTGCCCCCCTCCCCTTCACCCCCACCCACCCCCCATTCCCACCTCTTCCAGGGCAAAGCCTCCCCCGATGACTGAGATCAACCTGGTAGACTCAGTCCAGGCAGGTCCAGTCCCCTCCTCCCAGACTGAGCCAAGCGACCTTGCATAAGCCTCAGGTTTCAAAGAGCCAACTCATGCAATGAGCACAGGACCTGGTACCACTGCCTAGATGCCTCCCAAACAGATCAAGCCAATCAACTGTCTCACATATTCAGAGGGCCTGATCCAGTTGGGGGCCCCTCAGCCTTTGTTTCATAGTTCATGTGTTTCCATTTGTTTGGCTATTTGTCCCTGTGCATTATCCAACCTTGGTTTCAACAATTTTCGCTCATATAACCCTCCTCTTTCTCCCTAATTAGACTCCCAGAGCTCCACCAGGGGCCTAGCTGTTCCTCACACTTTTTTGAGATGGGGTATCTTCTGCTGTTTCTGCCATGCTGCTCCCAGATAGCTGGCCTCTGAGCTTCCAGACAGTTCTCCTGTCTCTGTCCATCTCAGCACAGCAGTTCTGGCATTACAGATGGTTCTGGGAATGGAACTCAGGTTGTCAGCCTTGCACAGCCAGTGTTTTTATCCCATGAGCCATCTCCCCCACCTCAAAGGAGATTTATTTAATTCACTGTTTTGGAAGTTCTAGGGCAAAAGACTGACTTTAGCTCAGCTCTGGTGATGGTCTCATGGCAGATGGCTCCCATGATGGAACCATTTCTCAATTTTGAGAGAGAGAGAGAGAGAGATCTGAAATGTACCTTGATGAGCTGCATGGAGTAAAGATGGGATTGCACAGAGATGAAAAGATAGCTAGCTATTCAACATTATTCCCTGTTAATGAGAAGATGGACTTTGCCCCAAAGAATGTCCCTCCATGCCCAAAGACACCAACATCCAATGAAGAACTCATTTGAGCCATGGAGTTGTTTAAGTTAATTTTATTCTAATAATATCTCTGCCATTTGTCATGCCATCAGTCATATTGACAAGGACAACATTTAACAAGATCACAAAATGGGAAGGAAATCTTTATTTATGTCACCTCTGCCCATCTCTGATGTGGGTTTGAAGCCAAGCCCTGGACATGACCAGCTGCTGCTAGGTATCATTAAGAGCACAGTGTCAGAAGGCCTGTGTGGGGGATGGTATTATGAGCTTCTTCTATCTGTGATACCCAGAAGGTTTTTGCCTTGCCTGGCAACATCAAAACACATGGGACCATAGAACCTATCCCACCTTTTTGGACCAGAATCTGAATTTCAAGAAGCTTGTTGAATGCTAGGATTGCCTATTCTCACTTAAGAATCACAGCTCCACTTCAGGTTTAGATTTTAGATAGCTGGATAATAAGGCATCATTTATACTTGGTAACTAATTAAAGTTTTGACAAAGAAATTTTTTAAAATTTTGTAAGGTATTTTTTTAGTAAATTTTTTATTAAGAGATTTTTTTGTTCATTTTACATACCATCCACAGATTCCTATGTCCTCTCTCCTCCTGCCCCCCAGCCTTCTCCCCCAACCCAGCCCCCATTCCCACCTCCTGCAAACTGGGGGTAGGGGGTAATAGAGGTCAAGGGATGGGGGATGAGAGCTTAGGGGAGTGAGAGGTTCAAGCTGGAACAGGAACAGAGTGGGAGAGCAAAGAAAGAGATACCAGGATAAATGAAGATACCATGGGAATAGGGAGAAACAGAATGCTAGGGAGGTTCCCAGGAATCCATAAGGATCACTCCACCATAGACTACTGGCAATAGTTGAGAGGGTGCCTGAGCTGGCATGCACTGGTGATTGGATGGCTGAATACCTTAACTGTCATCATAGAACCCTTATCGAGTGACTGATGGAAGCAGATGGAGAGATCCATGGCCGGGTCCCAGGCAGAGATCCAGGAGTCCAGTCAATGAGAGAGAGGAGGGATTCTATGAGCAAGATTTTTTATTTAAAGAATTAGAAACCTTCTCCTATATTTTTCTATTTTTTAATTATTTCTTTTATTTTTGAAATTATAATTACACCATTCTCCCCTCTCCTCTCTCCAAACCACCCTATATATCCCTCCTTGCTCTATTTCAAATTCATTTGTCCTATAATATTAAACTGATAAGTGGTGACAACCTGGAAGTCACAACCTTTTACTGGGTTTTCACTCTTAAGTAAAGCAAAAACCTGAATTTACATGAACACCTTCAGAGCTCAAGTTCATTGTTCTTTTTAAAACTTGGGGGATACAAGGTATAAATCTGGCTCAATTCTTACCTGTTGGCCCACCTGAGTGATGCCATTCTACCTCTCATCGTCACTTTTCATATTTCAATGACCTCCTAATGGTGATGACTCTTTCCATCTGGCCATACTTGGATCTTCCCATGTCTGCTTTATAAAGGAGTGATGGTGCCTACACTAGTCCCTGGTACCAATTTCTGCCTTAGTCATTGTTCTATTGCTGTGAAGAGACATGACCAAGACAACACTTATAAAAGAAAAAATTTAATTGATGGCTTACTTACAGTGTCAGAGGATTGGTCCATGGTCATTATATCAGGAAGCAGACAGGCATGGTACTAGTACAGTAGATGAGAGCTTTATATCCTGATCCATGGACAGCAAGCAAAGAGAAAGAGAGATTGGGACTTGGATGGTTGTTTGAAACCTCAAAGTTGGCCCCCAGTGTACACCTCTTCCAACAAGCCCATACCTC
Organism: Peromyscus maniculatus bairdii; assembly: GCF_049852395.1. Classification (NCBI taxonomy): domain Eukaryota; kingdom Metazoa; phylum Chordata; class Mammalia; order Rodentia; family Cricetidae; genus Peromyscus; species Peromyscus maniculatus. Next base: position 34,969,553 of record NC_134871.1, read on the forward strand.
CCAATCCTTGCCAACAGTTCCACTAACTGATGACCAAAATTCAAACAGGTGAGCTTATGAGGGCCATTCTCATTCAAACAGTGATATACGCATAAATTAAGGAAATTATAATGTGTGCTTAAATAAAGGAGGTAAGGGTAATACAAGCATAAATTAAGTTTGCCTTAATACCTGCTTCCAATTAGCATGACCCACACACTTACTTAATTATTTCAATCGTTGTTTTCCCATTCAAAGGGAAAATGTCCCTCAGAATGACTCTCCATTAATTCATGGTTTTGCCTGGCTGTCAAATTAATTGCAGCTATTTTCATTACCAACCAGAAGGGCACAATGCTTTGCATTTAGTCAGATGCTGATAAAGTTATTATCTGTTTGGGAATTTGCCTGTCTTTCCTGCCCTGACTACAGTTGAATTTTTAATAGCCTGGAATCAATTCCCTCATAAGAATTGTAACGACAACCTACATTGTATAGTGTTTTATACTTTCCAAAGCACTTTCAAGGGAATTATATGCATGATTATCTCCTTGATCCTCTGTGGCAGGTAGGAAAAAGGGAAACACAATGTGCATCAAATCCAATGTTAGCCTCTGATTGAACAACTGATGTCCATTTTTACTTGTAGGGAGCAGAGACTGAGTCAAATATGGCTGTTATTTATTGCATGTCTTCTGAGTTTCTTCCCAGACACTATCTCATTTGCTCTTTTCTATCAGGCTTGGAGGGAGTTATCCATTTTGCTATTTTTCAGGTGAAAAGGAAGAAAGGGGAAAAAAATCACATAAGTAAGATTCCTCAGGCAAGATGACTAGGTCTTAAAAACATTGAGGAGTCAGATGCCAGGGTCTTCATCCAAAGCAGGCAGTATCTTCTCTTATTTCTACAGCAAACGAAACACACAGCTGTTAGAGTTTGTCTAGATATTAGGAGAAGATATGGGCTGGTGGAGGGCATTGTCTCACAATCTTCCTGCTGCCTGATTGTTCAAACTAGAGTAACTGCACCAATAATAAGTCTCCTTGGAGCAATGCTGTCATGAACATTTTTATTTATGTTATTTGTCAAGATAACATTGTGCACCCCAACGCTTTAAGTCTGTTCTGTTAATGTAGTGAGAGGGAACAACTCAGAAGCACTAACAACTGCACTGAATCTTGAAGAGCAAACATTGTTTTGCCAAAAATAGATGGAAAAGAAGGAATTGTGGGCAATAGTAAAAAGAAACTAAGGTCTAGTGGCTTAAATCATGGTTTACTCCAAATGTTTTGTGTAGAATCTGGCCAAGAATACAGAGGTCAGTTTATGAAGGATTTTGTGCATGAGTTTGACTCTGTTGCAATAAGGTGTCATTAAAGGATTTTAGAAAAGAGATAAGAGCAGTAGGCTTTTGTTTGTTTGTTTCTGGGGCTTGGGTCAAAATAGCTTGGTTTTAAAGGAGAAGATCAAAGTGCAGTGATGCTCAGGGGTTTGTATCAGTAGAGCAGCATTTGCTTATAAAAGTAATGATGGACACTCATGCATGTATTAAGCAATATCTCACATTCAAGGCACAAGAGCACACACCACACCACATATGTTATTGGATAAAGATTGATTAACTTCTTAAATTTGGATTGAGGTGACAGGTTCAGTGATAATAGGACAGAGTCTCTCTGTCACTCTCTAGCCTACTGAGTTTCTCATAGCTTTGGAAACCTGAGAACTGATACCTGCAAAAGAGCAGAGTCTCAGTTTCATACATTTTTATCTCTACTATTGGGGCAAAGTAGAAGACTTTTCATTTTTCAAACTGTCTTCCTCTTATAGAGACAAACACTAACCCACCATCCTGAGTGCTTTGATTTAGAAAAGTAACAAAGATAGGGTGAGATTGAGTTACAGAAGAGGTTTGGGGACAGGATGTCCGCTACTAGCTGTGAAAATTATCAGATGCATCTTCTGCTTCTTATCAGGGGAATGAGACATAAAGTGGTATACTAAAGAGAACTCAGGAAGGGGTTCTAGATGAAATTTCGTCTTTAGTAGGAAAAATGAACAGATGTAGTTAAAGCTAACATCCATATTAATGAGCTGATGAAAATGAAAGGTGGGCGAGGAGGATCGCTTTCTCATTTGAGGCATTCTAGCCCATGTAAGAGTAGTTGAGAGGTCTGTGTCAAGGTCCCCTTCCCACTTGTCTTCCCACTTGTCTAGCTCAAAGGTCCCTGAGTCTTATTAGGAAGAAATGTAAAGACCTTAGCAGGGCTGAGGTCCTATATGGGGGACATTGGTCTCATTCCAACTTTGGGTTCCAACCACATGAGCAAGGCTATGTTCTCAAAAGGCACAGCCCCTTCATACAGTATCCTTTTTACCATCCAGGAGGAGTGAGGCAGGGTCTCAAGAATGCACCTTGTCTGTGAAAGGAATCATCTTCATTTGTCTACTGGAGTCCTTCTCGGCAGAGCAAGCCTTTCTTGTTCTGGTTCTCACTGGACTTTTTCCCTTACGGTGTTTTACATTAGCAAATGGGAGATTGACAGTTAACCATCTCCATCCTATTTCCTCATAAAAAACATGGGACATAATTTATTTTGCCACAGCAATTAATACTTTGTTACCCATGGTGACAAATTTAATAAATCAAAATGTTTCCTCCACCTGAGGCGTGTTGACTATTACAAGGATGCATTCCAAGTTATGAAGCAATTTAAATAAAATATGTTCATGCAGTGAATTTTGAACTGTCAAGTCGGGGCTATGTTTTCCTAAACAGTAAAAAGAAAAAAAAGACAAAAGCAGGCAGATAGAGGAGAAGGCTAAATCCAGTTGTACATTTTTTTCTACTTTCAAGCGAGTCAGTAAAAATTCACCACCGTCATCACCACCATCACTGTCACCTCTTCATAATTATTCCCAGAGTAGTAATCAAAGAAGAGCTAGGGACTAAAGTCAAGCATTATATATATGGCAGAATAAGGATTTGACCTTGAGGGTCTCTAATTTTCCAAACCCAAGGAAATACTAAAATAAAATACTCCGATTTGAAAAGAAAAGAATATTTTTCCCAACACCTTCACAGTCATGTGCTAACTCACAACATCTTCATGTGTTTTTTAAAAATAATATTTATTTCTTTTGTGAGTTGATGTGTTTTGCTTACACATATACATATATGTGTACCTCTTATGTGCTTAGTGCTCAGGGAATCAGAATAGAGCACCAGATCCCCCAGAACTTGAGTTGTATTACATATGGTGATGAGCTGCCCTGTAGGTGGTAGGAGCAGAATGTGGGCCCTTTTCAAGATCAGCAAGTGCCCTTAGCCCCTGAGACATCTCTTCAACACTATCTTTAAATGCCTTTTAAAGAGATGCCTGAGGAGGTCACTTGGTGGTTAACAGTATGTTGTGGTTTGAATAAGAATGGTCTTTCTGAGCTCACATATTTGCGTGCTTAGTCATCAGGGGAGTGTCACTATTTCAGAAGGTTAAGGAGGTGTGGTCCAGTTGGAATAGGTGAGGCCTTGTTTGAGGAAGTGTGTCAGTCACTAGGTGTGAGCTTTGAAGTTTCAAAGCCCAAGCCCCCCCCCACCTCTCTCTCTCTCTCTCTCTCTCTCTCTCTCTCTCTCTCTCTCTCTCTCTCTCTCTCTCTTCCTCCTCCTCCTCCTCCTCCTCCTCCTCCTCCTCCTCCTCCTCCTCCCTTCTGCTTACAGATGAGGATGAAGTTCTCAGACACTGCTTCAATGATTTTCTGCATACCACCGTACTCCCCACCATGATGATAACAGAATAAACCTCTAAAACTGTGAGCAATCCCCCAATTAAATGCTTTCCTTTTTAAGAGTTACCTTGGCCATGGTGTCTAGTCACAGCAATAGAACAGTGACTAAGACCAAAGTTGATATCAGAGACTAGGCTATTGCTGTGACAGGCCTAACCGTGCTGTTTTTTGAAGGAGTATGGAAGAATTTGGTGCTTTGGCTTTAAAAACTGGATGGATTTAGATGCTTTAAATAGAGTTCACTGGGCCATCAGAGTAGGAGCATGAAAGATGTTGCTGAGGGAGACTTGAACTGTGGGGGCTCAAGAAATTTCAGAGGGGAAGAACATAGTAAGTGACATAGAGACCATTCCTGTGATATTTTGGCAAAGCATGTCACTGTTTTCTACCCATGTCCAAAATATTTCCCTGAGGCTAAATCGAAGACTGTTGGATTAATGGCATTGGCTGAAGAGATTTCAAGACAGCCTAGTATTGACTGTGTCATCTAGTTACTAGCAGTCACTCTTATACAGATCTATAATGAAAAGGAATAAGCTGAGAAAGAAAAAATACAAAATGTACACTTTGGGGAGAAAAAGAGAACCAGAAAGTATAATGAAAAAGTCCAGTGCTCAAGGAAATTAAAAAGTTTAAAGAAAAGGGTGATGCTAAATGGAAAAAATGGGAGTGGTGACCTTGGGGCAAGACTCTACCAGCTAAGCTTCCAACTAGTGAAAAGTAATTAAAGGAAAGATGCTTAATCAGTGAAAGAAACTGTCCACAAAAGAAAGCTGTCTGCAGATGTAATTGAATAAGAGGCCCCAGTTCAGCTCCATCAAGCCAAAGAACTTAACAGCTTCAGTTACATCATTTGGCTTTAGAGTCAAGGATACAAAGGAGGGGTTGTGAAATCTCCCTCCACTGTTAAGAAAAGCTAGTGAGGCCAGGCCTGGGTGTCCCCACATGGAGGTCCAGAGAGGCCATTGCATGAAGCTTGAAGGTGAAGCTTGGTGAGACTCCAAGATGTTAAGATCAGATTCATGAGATACCCACCAAGAAAACCTACAGATCAAGTGTAGAACCAGCTCAAGAGAAAGGGGTGAATTGCTGTCAACAAAGTAAGAAGAATTTGGAGTTCTGAAGACTGCTTTTACATCAGGCAAAGAGACACAGAAATGGGAGTTTGCCTGCGTGGTTTTTAATCTTGCTTTAGTCCAGTATCTCTTTACTATGCTCCCTTCCCACCTTTGGGAATTGCAATTGTCTTAGTTAGGGTTTCAATTGCTGCTATGCGACACCATGACCAAAAAAGCTGTGGGAAGGGATTTGGCTTATACTTCCCTATCTCCTTTCATCATCAAAGGAAGTCAGAACTCAAACACAGCAGGAACCTGGAGGTAGGAGCTGATACAGAGGCCATGGAGGGATACTCCTTACTGGTTTGTTCCCCCATGCCTTGCTCAGCTTTCTTTTTTTTTAAAAATAGAACCCAGGACTATCATCTGAGCAACTGTACCACCCAAAATGGGCTGTGCCCTCCCCCATCATCATTCATTAAGAAAATGCCTTATAGGCCTGCCTATAAGCTAATCTCATGGGGGCATTTTTTTCATTGAGGTTCCCTCCTCTCAGATGACTTTAGCTTGTGTCAAGTTGACATAAAACTATGCAGCATAATAATGTATATTCTATGTGAATGTATATTGGAAATGTGCTATCTGCTTTTTTGTTTTAATTTTACACAGCCTTACAGTTAAGAGATTGTCTTGAGTATTGAAAGAGATTTTGAACTCTGGAATTCTGAATAATGTTGAGACTGTTACAGAGGATGGTGACTTTTAAAGTTGGAGTGGACACATTTTTGCTTCATGATATGACTATAAGCGTATAAGCACTAGATGGTGGTTTGAATGAGAATGACACCTATAGGCTCATATATTGAATACTTAGTTATCAGGAGTGGCATTAATTGAGAAAGATTAGGAGATGTGACCTTGTTGGAGTAAGTGTGTCCTTGTTGAAGGAGATATGTCAATGAGGCTGGGCTTTGAGGTTTCCAAGGCCCAAGCCAGGCCCATTCTCTCTCTCTCTCTCTCTCTCTCTCTCTCTCTCTCTCTCTCTCTCTCTCTCTGTGTGTGTGTGTGTGTGTGTGTGTGTGTGTGTGTGTGTGTGTGTGTGTGTTTCCTCACTGCTGTAGTGCCTGCCTGCATATTGATATGCTCCCTACCATGATATTGGACTAAACCTTTGAAACTGTAAGCAATCCCCCAATTAAATGCTTCCTTGTATAAGAGTTGCCTTGGTTCCTGGTCATGGTATCTATTCACAGGGACAGACCAGTGACTAAGACTCAGAACCTGTTGGTATTGCAGAAGACCTGAGTTCGGTTCTCAGCACTCACATGGTAGCTCACAACCATCTATAGCTTCAGCCAGGATATCCAATGCCTTCTTCTATCCTTCATGGGCATTGCATGCACCAATATACACACAGGAAAAATATTAATGAACATAAAACATAGTAAATAAGTAAATCTTTAAAATGCCTCTGGTGATTAGGTTTTAATTGGTGATGGATTGGTTGAACCTTCCCTGGATCTCCAACCATATACTGACAATTATAAGGTGGAATTGTGACACCCAGAACAGTGTCAGTCATAGATTGAATGGTTTATATAGTACCTTGCTGCCCAGGAGAATAATTCCTAATCAAGTATATGTCAAGTGAGTCTTTCCTACTTTTTGTGTCCTTTGTTCTTACCACCAAGAGACCATTGTCATCACTTACTCTTGAACAACCCTTAGATTTCACCTCAACTTAACCTCTTCATGCAGGGAGAAGACCAATTGAGGAGAAAGAAGTGTCCTACCTCATGTCCTGTGAGGTGTGCCACTGCACGTATCAACTGTTTAAATCACTTTCCAGCACACACTGGAGGCACTGTTTAAGTTTCAGTTGGATTCAAAGAGAAGTCTTAATGTTTTTCTATTAATGCTCAAGAGAGTTTCATTTTTTTTAAATGTAGATAATTTGGGCTATAAATGGGCATTGTGTTTTAATGAGTGGAATTAAAAACAGTGACTTTGATCAAAACACATGATGTATATTTTGGAATTCTCAAACAATAGAAACCACTAGTGAAATTTTTTTGAAGCACTAACTATACATCATTTTCTCATGAACATTACCATCTAACTCACTGGGGGTTTGGATAGACACCTTCCATGATCTCTGGTCTATGGGAGTGAAGCCAGGTTGACATGAACATTCTTATACTGAGAAGAGGAGTACAGGTCAGGTGGTTCAGTTTTATTTATCACCTAGTAGAGGAATCATCAGCTTTGGTAGAACATTACCAAAGGTGAGAGAAGGCACCAGCTTCACTTGAAGTTCTGGTCACCATTCTAAGTGCTGGAAAACATAGCTTAAGCCAGCCAGGAAATTCAGCTTCCTGTCAATGTCACATTCTGGTTTATCAACTCATACCTTGAGCTTTTGAAGTATAAGGGTGTAGCTGAAGTTTTCCTGGTCCTGCCTAGCCCACAGTCAGGACGAATCTCTCTCACCTGCCAGTCCTGCAGCCAGCTCAGACCCAATCAGACACACAGAGGCTTATCTTACTTATAAACTGTATGGCCATGGCAGGCTTCTTGTTATCTAGTTTTTATATCTTAAATTAACCCATTTCTATAAATCTATACCTTGCCACATAGCTCATGGCTTACCGGTATCTTACATCATGTTTCATATGGTGGTGGCTAGCAGTGTCTCCCTCTGCCTCAGCCTTCCATTTCCCAGAATTTTCCTCTTTCCTTGTCCTGCCTATGCTTCCTGCCTGGCTACTGGCCAATCAGCACTTTATTTATCAATTAATCATCCACAGCAATAAGGGTGCTTGCTAAGCAGCTGTTGGAATGTTGGACTGGGAGTTCAAATATGAATGAGGAAGGCCATTAGCACTTTTTTGTTTTAATTTTTTTAATAAAGAAATTTTTATTCATTTTACATACCAATCACAGATTCCCCTCTTCCATCCTCCCATCCCTTCAGACTTCCTCTACCCACTCACCCTCCATTCCCTCCTACAAGAAGGTAAGGCCTCTCATGGGGAGTCAGCAGAGCCCGGTCCATTAGGTAGAGGCGGGGACACCATGCACAGCCTTGAGGCAGGGGGGAGGAACTTTGACCTGCCTCTACCATTAGCATTTTTAAAGAGACTGCATATTCTACATCAACAAATTCTGAGCTGGGTGTTATTAAAGTAAATTAGGATCTGGGCACTCATTTGGGAGATGTATGTTGGAATATGAAGTATGCTACAATGGAGATACCTGGTGAAATCTCTGTCAAGAAAGTTATTTATTCAAGGGTCTGTTGGCTTCCCAGAACACTAAAATTGATTTGAGATGACTTCATACCAATGAAGTCAGTTTCAACTCCTATACATGACCTTTGCATGAATGAGAGGCCTGGGACTCAAGGAAGTGAAATGGTTTCTGAGGTCCCCATTGGAAGCAGCAAATGTTCTTGTATTCTGATCCAGGACTATGAAATTCTGCCCATTTCCTCAGCTTTCTCTGTTATCCCTGGATGTATATTTTTTAAAATTCTGTTAGACACTACAAAATGTTGTAAAAAGAACTAGAACCTTTGAATCTGGTGAACCTAGCTTCAAATTCTAACTATTTTATCTGCTGAATGATCTTGGACAAATCTGTGTAATTTTCTTGGTTTCCTTTCTGTTATTAATAGAGATGTGTTTACTTTTCGCATCATGGAATGAAGATGGGGAATAAAGAAAGACAAAATTTTTGACAAGGTAACAACAAAAGGAGTTTGTTGGGCACTTATGTTAGACAAGTGAATTAACATTTTATTTCTAAAGATGTGTATAAAGGACAAGTAAAATTTATCACCATCTCAAATACTGTTGATGACAAGTACAGGGAACATGAGAGGTCAAGCTAAGTTTTCTTCCTTTTCTTCTTCCCTTTGGATGTGCTATCTGTAGGTATTTTGAAGGTTTCATATATGGACATACATACACAGAGATGTGCATACGTGCACACACACAGATGTATATACACACACACATATGTACACACACAGATGCACACACATGCAAACATGCACCCACATCTCTCCTTTCCATCCTGGTACCCTAGGCAGGCCTTTGATGCTTCACTGGGTGCAAGTGTTCTGTGGACAAGACTCTTGGCTTCGTTCCCATCTGTTTTGTTGTCTCTGGTTGCAGAGCTGTGCACAGGGCTGAGTTTATTTTGGTGAGATATTTTTTAGTTAAAACCAATGTAAACTGTTGCAACATCCTCTGAAAGCTGACTGCAATCAGCTTAGAAAAGCCAACTGTTTTGGTTTTTTTTTTTTTCAGCAGCATTTTAGGTCAAATAATGCAGTCATACAAGGAGAAAGAGGGTAAATGCAAAGTGATCAGAGTGGCTGGCAGGGAACAAGAAAGGTACTGTGAACCTGACCTCTGGGCTACAGTTCAATTTAATTTCTCTACAGCAGGCTCCTAAGAAGGGTCACTTTCTTAGTGAAACAACTCAGTTTCTACAGTGTATCATGCTACTTCCTGGATACATACTTTACAACCTCTTGTGTTCAAACAAGCACTGACTCTCCCATCTGACTGAAGATTATCTCATAGAGATAGCATTCCACTTTTGCCTTAAAGCCTTCCCTGATCATCTAATTCACAAGCCATCCCAATATGAGGAAAATATACAGATTTTAAACTGAGAAAAGCCCAAGGACTTTCATCCAGCTAAACCAATTGTGACTTGAAATAAGGCTTGAAAGTTATCAAAGCTTTTTTGAAGTTCATGATATTTCCCAACAAAATATCATTGTTGATAGATTCTGCTTCACAATTTTGTTGTAAAAATTCCTACCAAAAAATGTGAGAAGCCCAAGTGTCAACAGGGTTCAGTGCTTGTGTATTGCCAGGAAATATTTACTGAATAAATGAATAAAAAGAAAGTGGTTGTGCAGAACTTGCATGTTAAAGGTTCAACAACTTTTCATTACTCGTGCATGATCTGTGCAGTAATTTCTGTTTATCACTGTGCTCAGTATAGGAAGTCATTTACACAGTGGTCATGTAAGACTGAAGGTCCCTTCCTTCTGCCTATCAGTGATAGAAAGGGGACAGTTAGAGAAAATCAGGACAAATGCTTGTGAAGATGCCTGTGAAGCCTAGTGTGGTTTTGGGCAGAAGCTATCAATGACATCTTTACAGGACATACACATAGCACTTCCAACTTCAGATACTATTTCTCCCCTTCATTGCCATTTCTACTAGCAATGCTAGACATTATTGTACCATTTTTAGATGCAAAATTTACTTGTTTTAATTCAAATCAGTAAAAAGCAAAATGACCAAAACAAGCAAACAAAATGAGCTCAAGTCATCAAATCTATGCTGTTCTCTAATTTATCATCAATAATAATAAACCACCTCACTCACAACTCAATTGTAGTGGGAAAAATGACACCTGTACATTTGTGTTGTTATTTTACTGCAATGGCTCAGTGTTAGAGACAAGGCTATTTCCGTTTATAAAGCAAATAGTTGTTACTCACCCATTTAGATGGGCTATGCTCAGAAATGCTAAATATTTATGGTCCACAAGAAGAATTTGCATTCGTTCATGCCTCCTTTGACAAATTGATCTTCTCATGTAGAATAATTGCTGCTTTTACTCACCACACTTGAGTTCTACTCTGTGCCTTCCTGAGTCACAGCTTAGTTAATGCCTGATTTCAGCCAGCAATGGGCTATTTATGGAAGAAAATAAAAGACTTCAAGACTTTGAAGTAAAGCATCCTTTTTTATGTTCTTTGAACTTTGATGGCATATCATTGGAGGCTTTTAAACCACTAGCCTAGTTTAAAGTCATAGAAAACAATTTCATTGAAAAGCAGTGAGTGGCTGTGCTTTTCTCCTCTTTGGCTTCTTCATTCACAGATATGTTTCAGAAGGGTTTGCCTGCACATGTAGGGAAAACTGTATGTCTATGCAAAGCCTCTTGTTCACATGTCAGGAGCACTGAGGATGGCTTTCTGTCAAGAGAAAGTGAGGTCATGTCTGACTGACTCTAGGGTGGTTGGCTGATTAATGCCAATTTGTTTCACTGAAAAACTGTTTCCTTTTTCTTCCTTAGTACAGCGAAGGTGATGACTGTTTTTCCCCAGCAAGGGCACAGCAGCACACAGAGAGATCCCAGGATATGCTCAGCACAGCAGAGTTTGGAGACACAGCGGGCTTATGATAAACAGTGCAGTCTGGGGAGCTGGATCTGAGATAAGGCTTTGAGGTGTTTTTATGATGCCTGTGCTGTGCTCTTCCTGTAGACTTCTCTATATTAGTTTAGGAAACTCCCATCCTAACCCTGCAGAGCCCTTGTTTTACTCAAGACTGTCATGAATTCAGGCTCAGATGTGAGTTTATAACTACCAAGGATGGTTCTGTTTCTCTGTATTCAGGAACAATATATGCAACCCTTCCTGCCGTCCCTACTTCGAGATAATGTTCTCATCCCAGAAAGAAAAAAAGAAGAGAAGGAAGTTAAAAAAGGAAGTCAAGGAATATTTCCTTCTTCCTAAAGCATCAGCAAAGAGGAAGGGGTGAAAGAGGAAAATGGGGGGAAGAAGGGAGGGAAGGAGAAAGGAAAAGAAAGAGGAAGGAGGGGGAGAGATGGAGTGGGGAGAGAGAATCTATTAGAGGCTTTGTGGGACTATATCTTAACTTCTCGAAACTAAGTTGGGTTAAATATTACCATTTCTTCACGTTAAAGAGACTACAGTAGGAGCTGAAGCAAATATTTCATGATCAGGAAGAAGTGAAATTGGGAAAGCTGAACAGGCTGCTGATCCTAGAAAGGAAGGGTCCCAAGAACCCATGTCCTCATGACATAATTGATCTGTGGAGGAACCTCAGCATTACTTACTTCCAAATCTCTCACTGAACATGTGATGGGTCTATGATTTATACCCCAGTTCTTGGACCCATTACTGACAGCTGGAAGGATTCTGGATGCATTTGCTAGAAGCGTAATTACTTTCCCCTTTGTTCTCTTCCCCTCAACCTTGCCAGGCTGTGATAATCAATCTTTCCTTTGATGGTGTTCAATCTGATATGCCTGTGCATTGTTAGAGATGCTGGTGTCCATCCAAACCATAACAGTCACATGTAGGAGCTTTCTCCAGCATCAAGATATGAGCACCAGATTTTTGCTTGTATATAGTAGATTAATTTAATTTTTTATAGCTTCTTGACAGGAGTGTTATATTTTTCTACCCCAAGGATGTCAAGCCTTGGTCATAGGACTCAGAGTGATGGTGTGACAGTAAGAATAACAGTCTCCCAGAGTCTCACAACCTATTCTCTGGGATTTCCAAATATGCTGCCTCAGATGACAAAAAGATGCTTTATAGACACGACTATCTAAAGGATATGAAGATAGGGACCATTCTGTATCATTTAGGTAAATGCAAAACAGTCATAGAATACTCATTAGGGGACAGGAGACTGTAAAAGTAAGAGAGAAGAATATTACAGTGGAAGCATAGATAAAAGAGAGGGAGATACTTGAAGGCACGGTGTTCCTACCTTTAGCAATGGAGACAAGTGCCATTCGCCATGTGCTGAACAGAGCTGCACCTTTGAAGACTGGAAAGACGAGAAGCTGGAAAGACAACATGAGTTGTCTCCCTTAGGTCCCGCAGACACAGACAGCCCTCTAACACCTCATCAGAACTCTAGAAGACTTCTTTGAGGCTACTGACAGAGCAAGAGAATATATTTATGTTATGTGTGGTAGTGGTGGTGGTGGTAGAGGTGGTGATGATGATGATGGTGATGTGTGTGTGTGTGTGTGTGTGTGTGTGTGTGTGTGTGTGTGTGTGTGTGGTGTCTGTGTGTTCATGTGCAGATGTGCAAGTGTGTAGGTGTGTCTCTGTGCTTGTGGGGTCTACAGGTTGATGCTGACAGATTTCCTCAATCATTCTCAATCTTATTTTTTTGAGACATGATCTCTCCACTGAACTTGGAGCTCATCAAATCACTTAGACAAGATGGCCAGCAAGCTCTGGAGATTTGCGGCTCTCTTCTCCAGTGCTGGGATTAGATGTACAGCACCGGCTCAGCTTTTTGTCTGGGTTCTGGGACTCCAAACACAGTCATCATATTTTCCCAGCAGGGACTTTGGAGACTGGGCTGTCTTCCCAGCCCCTGTGTAATTCAAAATAATGAAAACAATGATAAATTGTTAAAGCAGCCTCAAGAAACTAATCTATTCTTAAAGGGAGAGCAACACATCTCCACTCCATTGCCAATAGCTTCTAAGGTATGGAGTCTTGGGAGCCCCTCCCTGCTTCATGACAGAATGTAGATTGGCTTTTTTGCTCAGGTTCTCCCCAACCTCTGGCACTTATAACATTTCCATCCCTTTTCTGCAATGGTTACTGAACCTTATGGTTGGAATATATGTTGTAGATATCTATTTGTAGCTGAGTACTGTACAGACACTTAACTCTGCACTTTTAAAATATTTTTTGATATTATAATATAATTACATCAATTCCTCCCTTCCCTTTCTTCTGTCTTTTTATTTAATTGTTGTTGCATATGTCGCGTGTGTGTTTGCTTTAATATATAAACACAACCAGTTCAGTCTGTATCATGCATGTGTTTCCTCCTATGGAATAAGCCTTAATGTCAATCAGATAGGATCAGTTCTACCAATAACATTGGTGGAACTTATTGCATAATAATAGAGTTCACAACTGGGTAAGACAGGTGACCTTTTCCCCCTAGCAACCTACATAGCATCTTCCAAAACTGTGAAAGCAATTCAACAGAGAGGAAGTTTCTTAGTCAGTATAATCTTGATTTCTCCATGTCCTGTGACAAAAGTGTTTGGTATCTTTCAGCAAAACAATCTCTACATCATGTCTTGTTATGCTACCAAGAGCAGTGATAATAGCATGTAATGTTTAGGGGGGGGGGTATCAGACACCTCCAACTAAGAACTTATAGGGGGAAGGTATATCCTGTATCTGAACCTGTTTTTTGTTGTTGTTGTTGTTTGCAACTTATGACTTCTGAAAGAAACATTATCTATTTTGTAGGGTAATTTCAATTAAACTTGAATATGAATGTATATCTGTGTGTGTTTGTGTGTTATAAAATAGTAGGTTTCCATATGGCTGTTTTCTTTTTAAAGATTGAATTATATACTACTGTATGTGTGTTTAATAACACATGTCTGTTTCCCACAATTTCTTCCATAGTTCATCTTTTGATGACCTACGAGCATGCTGGCTTTATAACATGGTGACTGCCAATGGTGCTACAATGAACATGGAATACAAATTTATTTTTGAAATGTGGCTTTCATTTCTTTTAAATGTACACCCAGAAGAAGAATATCTGGATCACATGATACTCTAATTTTAACCCTACCTCTGTAGGGTTCCCATAGTGTCTATACATTTTATATTGCAACAACAGCATGGGAGGGATTCCCTTCTCTTCTCATACCTTTTTTTTTTGTCTTGTTATCAGTATCTTACCTAAACAAGTACAAAGTGCCTTTAATCTGTGTCTGATGATTGCTATGTTGAGCACCTTTTCATAAGCTTGTTGATCAATTGTACATTAAAAAAAACTATCTGTTTTTTATCTTTTGATCACTTTCTTATTGTGTTATCTGAGTTTTTATTTTGTAAATCAACTCTATGAGAAAAATAGTTTGGAAATATAGTAACTTATATCTTGCCTTTTCATTTTGTTGCTTGTTTGCTGTATAGCATTTTGTGGAGGAGCAGAATTGAAGAATGAATCATGCTAACCAATGACCCTAAAATTTTAGTGCTTCACCATGATTGATGCTTGTTTCTTGCTTCCAGACATGGTCCTGTAATTGCCTGGTGGTTGTTCTCCTGGAAGGCAATGGCTGAGAATTCAGATTGAATCAGTTAGTTTAGCTTTGAGAGAGCAAAAGGAAATCAAGATCCTTTGCTATGTTACTCTGTAGTAGGCTTTTTCTTAGGCCACCAACCAGCTCCCAAATCATGACATGGACATTCATTATTAGTTTTGAATGCTTGGTCTTGGTCCAGCTCTTATTTTAATCCATTTCTCTTTATCTACATTTTGCCTCAGAGCTTTTTACCTTTCTTTCTTTCTTTCTTTCTTTCTTTCTTTCTTTCTTTCTTTCTTTCTTTCTTTCTTTCTTTCTTTCTTTCTTTCTTTCTTTCTCTTCCTTCCTTCCTTCCTTCCTTCCTTCCTTCCTTCCTTCCTTCCTTCCTTCCTTCCTTCCTTCCTTCCCTCCTTCCTTCTTTCCTTCCTTTCTCTATAACTTACCTTCCTGCTTTCTCCATGTCTGCCTGGTGATTGTCTGACTTCTGGCCCTAGGTGTGTCTCTCTCCTTCTCCATTGTTCTCTCCTCTCATTCTTTTCTCTGGAACCGAGATTTCTCTTCCTACTTATTCTCTCTTGTCCACCAGCCTGCCTATCCTTCTCCCGCCTAGCTATTGGCCATTTAGCTTTTTATTAGACCATTCAGGTGCCTTAGGCAGGCAAGATGAAACAAATGCAACACAACTTTACATAATTAAACAAATGCAGCACAAACAAATGTAACACATCCTTATGCAGTTAAAATAATATCCTGCAACATAAACAAACACAGCACATCTTTACATAGTTAAATATTCCACAACCTTACTCTGAGCTTAAATCTCTCCCCAAATCCAAATTATCCTGATGTGACAGTGAAGAAGGGATTGGTGCACACAGCAGCTGTCTATTAGATAAGTTAACATGTGATTGCGTGTTCCAACTGGAAAGGGCTTACTTTAGTGTTTACCACATAGCAGTATCAACACTTTCAAGTTTATTATTTTTTTTTACATGACAAGCACATACTTGATATACAGAGGGGTGTGAGAGCATGTGGTGGAGCATTTGTAAACAAAACAAAGGCAGATTAGTGAGTAAGGGATGTGTAAAACAGAAGCAGTGCAGCAGGAAGTAGAGCTTGTGTTTGTCATAGAGGGGCTGATAACACTCTAACACAAGCTTGATATGACACCAAGGCCATGGGCTGTTGTGAAAAAAGGTCCATGGCTAAAAAGAAAAAGCATAGAGTTGAAAGATTGTATATAAGTATAATGTACCAGGACAGAGCTGTGGTTGTGTGGAGCATGGGGAGACCTCTGAATGTGGGCAACCCTCTAATTTTTTATCCAGAATAAAAACATTTCATAAATTACATAGTCTCTCCTTTCTTAAGACCAAGTGAATTTTGTTTCAACATAAACCAATATCTGTACTAATCCTACTCAAGTATTTTTAAGGTTTGGGTGTCAACTCTAAGTGAAAAGAAAGACATAGGCGTCAATAATTCTTTGATTTGAAATTTCATCCCTTTCATTTATTTTTAGGATGATGTATTGTTGTCTCTCTTCCCTCCAAGTAATCCTCGGTCCCTGATTTTAGGTTGATTGATATGGCGTCTGTCTCATTTGTTGACCACTACATTATCCATAGCACTTAGCAGAGGGATGACCATTCAGTGGATTCTCAAATCCACTGTAGTAAGCATTGAAAATGAAAAATTGTTTAGTTAAACCATTTCACATTTTGCATATGATGTTTATCATTTTGTTTCACTGTGGATCTCATTTATGTCTCGGGTAGCCTAGAGATCAAACATAGAGCCTTGTAGCCACAATGTCTGGAATGTGGTTCTATCTTGGCTAATTCTTACCCCTTGAGATGTCAGTGAATCGCTTTGTACCTGTATTATGTGTACAAAGCCATGAAGCTTGCCATATAAATATGCTGCATGTACTTTTTAAAAATTAGAATAGAGTTTATTATGACAAAAATGCACTTCTATGTAATATGTTTGAAGTATTTTGCCTTAATGAACTTGCTCATTTTCTTAGCACTTACTTTTTTCATTTATTAAAAAAGATACTTTTCTCACACAATATATCCTGATTATAGTTTCCACTCCCTCTACTCCTCCCAGTTCCTCTCCATCTCCCTTCCTCTCTGGATCCACTCCCTTTCTGTCTCTCGTTAGAAAATAATAGGCTTCTAAGAGATAACAACAAAACATGACCAAATAAAATATAGCAATATGAAATAAAATCTATCATATAGAAGTTAGACATGACAACCCAACAGGAGGAAAAGGTCGGGGACCCACTCTTTCTCACAGTCAGGACTCCCACAAAAATACTAAGCTAATAACTATAACATACACAGAGAACCTGATGCAAACCCATGTAGGCCTTTGCTTGCTGCTTAAGTCTCTGTTAACTCATAAGCACCTTGCTTATTTGATTCAGAGGACCTTGTTCTGCTCATGTCCTCTACCTGGCTCTTACAATCTTTTTACCTCCTCTTCAGTGAGACTCCCTGAGCTCAGAGAAGATGGATTTGATGGAGACCTGCAGTTTAGACTCCCTCTCTCTCTCTCTCCTCTCTTCTCTCTTCTCTCTCTCTCTCTCTCTCTCTCTCTCTCTCTCTCTCTCTCTCTCCATAATGTCTGGCTGTGGGATTGTGTGTTTGTTTCCATCTGTTGCCTGAGGAAGTCTCTCTAATGATAAATGGATAAGGCACTGATTTATGAGTGCAGCAGAATATCATTAGGAATCATTTTATTGAATATTTTTTAGACTAGTAGTGTTTGGTTTTACACTAGGTCTCTGGGATATCTAGTCTCTGGTTTTTGGTTACCCTAGTAGTACTGGATATGAGGGCCATTTTATGGAGTGGGTCTTAGGTCAAATTAGACATTAGTTTGCTACTCCTACAAGTTCTGTGCCATAGCATAATTTGTAGACAGGTCAAAAATTGTTGTCCATGTTTTTCTTTTGGTATTCTGCAAATTATCTTCTCACACTAGAACATAGGAGTCAGTGCTCCATGTTCAATGAATTGTGTGGGTATTGTCCTTAACAATGGGGCCAGCTATCAGTTTGCAGAGAGCAACACATTGTCTTAGCAACAGCCTGTGTTGTTTGTAGATTTCCATGGGGTCCCTATGGCCAACAACTCAACTGAACACAACCGAGCCTGGCCACTGGAAGCCTCATCTGGCTACAACAGATAGCCAGTTGAAACTCCATATCCCCCATTGCTAGGAGACTTCATTAGGACTTCATAGATTCCAGAAAGTTTCCATTGTACCAGGTTTCCACACTACCACCCAAGTGCTCCCCAGTTCCACCCATCTATCCCTGAATTCTTTTCCTCCACCTCATCCCCACGCCCCCATGACCCTTCTGTTCCAGTCTTCTCCAAGCCAAAGTACTTCCACAAAATCTATTCTATTTCCCATTCCCAGAGAGGTTTATGCCTCACTCCTAGATACTCCCTCTTTACTTAACCTGTCTGGGTCTAAGGTTTATAACTTGGTTATCATTTACTTGAGAGGTAATATCCACTTATAATTGAATACAAACCATATTTGTCTTTCTTCTTCTAGGTTACCTCACTCAGGATGATTTTTTCCAGTTCCATCCATTTGCCTGTGAACTTCATGATGTCATTTTTTAAATAGCTGAGTTATACACCATTGTGTAAATATACCACATTTTCCTTATCTATTCTTTGGTTGAGGGACAACTAGGTTATTCTCAGTTTCTGGATACTAAGAATAAAGTCACAATGAATATGGGTGATCAAATGCCCTTGCGGAAAGATGGAGTGTCCTTTGGGAATATGTACAAGGGTAGTATAGCTGGGTCTTGAGGTAGATCAATTCCCGCCTTTTGAGAAACTTCCAGATTGATTTCCATAGTGAATATACAAGTTTGTACTCCCACCAGCAATGGAGGAGTGTTCTTCTTGCTCCAAATCCTTTCCAGCATGAGCTGTCACTTGTATTATTGATCTTTGCCATTCTGACAGGTATAAGTTGGAATATAAAAGTAGTTTTGATTTGTATTTCCCTGATGATGAAGGGTGTTGAACTTTTCTTTAAGTATTTCTCAATCATTTGAGATTCCTCTTTTGAGAATTCTCTCTTTAGATATGTTCCCCATTTTTTAATTAAATTGTTTGGTGTTTTGATATTTAGCTTCTTGAATTCTTTATCCATATTCTTCTATTGGATGTGGAGTTAGTAAAAATCTTACTCATTCTATAGACTGCTATTTTTGTCCTATTGATGGTGTCCTTTGATGGGGAATTTCACTGAATCTGTAGATAGCTTTGGTAAGGATGGCCATTTTTTTACTACGTTAATCCTACAGAGTGTGATGGCTGTGTGTCGCCTGTTTCCCTGGCCTTTTCAGCTAGGATGTTCACAGGGAATGCCTGTTGGTGTTGGAGACTGAGTGACTAGGATGAGTTTGGGGAAGGAAAGTTGGAGGAGAAGGTCTTTGTGATCCACAGGGGGTGGGATCAAAGTGGAAAGAGAGACTACAGCAGGTTTTCTGCTTCAGAGCTGGGGATTAGATTGTGGTAATTGGCTCGCAGGAGCAGTAGGAAAGATGTGGGTCTGCCTTCAGCTAATTTGTTGCCATGGGTTGAGCAGCCCTTCGGGTTAGCACATGGTACCTGTTAAAGTTGGGAGTTTGAGACAAAGCAACAAGCTGGGAGAGGGAGGCTAGGAGGGGATGGTCATGAGATCCACAGGAGATCCTATGGGAGTCAGGGGACATAGAGGGCTGCCAAGGGTGTTCTGTTGTAGAGCTGCGGATGTAGAGCTGGGGGATGAGTCTGAGGGAACAGAGAGAGGAGAGGTCTGTGGGCAGTCTACCTGGTTTTCTGGCAGGCATGGCTTATAGTTTATCAGGGGATGACTGATGGAGTTAGGGGCTGGGAAACATTTATAAGTGGGGTAGAAGGTGTCTAGGAGGGAATTGTCTATGAGATCACTGGAGGTGTTGGCAGGGAGCATGGAAAACCGCAACTGGTGCTCTGTTGCATTGCTAGGAATTAGACTGGGGGGTTGGGTCTTGGAAACAGAGCTGCTGTGTGTATTAAATGTCACTATGAAGCAATCATCACATAGAAAATGCCATATGAACCTTACAATAATTCTGAGAAAAGATGTTCTGGTAGGATCATGTGTTTACTATTATTCTGTTCTGGGAAAAGAGTTAATAAAGTTACATCCTGGCTTAACCTTATGTGACTCTAAAGGGCAGAGCTACATGACACAGAACATTGAAAATTGTATGCAGGAGACTTTTTGATAATAGCCTTTAAGGGGAAGTCACATAATGTGGACTCTGAATGTTACAATGAGTGTGTCTAGAAGGCCTTTTGGTAAGAAGACTGAAATGGAATGAACATAAATTATAGACATATGCACACCACAAACATAACACACACACACACACACACACACACACACACACACACCAGTGGCTCAGCCAAGTTACAAACCCAGTTCAACTAACTCTAAAACTATGCTTTTTGAAAGACAGCAAAAGTCAAAAGTCTTTATTGTATTGCTAATATATATATATATAATGTTCTTTCCTGACACAGTCAGTATTTGATATTAAGTACATAGAGTGTCAATGAATTTAAATGAGTTGTATAATTCATATAAGAAATCTACAAAGATGGAGTCTTTCCCATGTAACCATTTTTTTGTTTTTAATTTCAGGAAAGCAAATAACACAACCTTGTTTCTTGCATCTCTAGTGGTTTTATGGTTCCAATTTACCCAGACTACACCAAGGCCATGACTGTATTCCACAGATAAGTGAATTTTCCACTCGAAATTTATTATAGCTTGTGGAAGGCATTTGAAGGTTGTAAAACTCTAATAATAAAATATCCACAAACTTGCAGCTTCAGTAAAATGGCTAAAATTAATATCCTTGGGGTTATAACCTGTATTCTAAATTTTCCAAATGTTTTATAACCAAATATAGAGTCTGTCAGTGGTGGTCTTGGGTTTGTTTGGTGAATGGTGGTGCTGTGTGAAATTTGTAATGAGTTCTATACATGCCTTGGGGTGAACATGGTAAAAAGAATTTCACATTGTCCTATTTCACTTAGCTTCTTTATTGCAAATCACTGTTTCCATTTATTTAACTGTCATTGTGAAACTAATTCATTCCTTCACTTATCCAGTATTTTTTATATCACAATGTAGCCAGGCATCATGTTAGCCATTGGAACATAAAGATGAAAGAAGAAATAGCTATAATTTAAAAACTCAAATTCTAGTGCAAATAACTCTTGCATCCAAAGTCTTATACATTATTGAGAATACAGAGAAGAATATTTGCTCCTTAGATTATCCACCCTGTGGCATTTACACTGTAATTGCTGAGTATAAACTTTAATTTTACTGACATTTTAAGGTTTCACCTAAAAAGTTAGGAGTTTTATTTTCTACCTCAGAGGTAGGAGAAGAGATTCTTTAACAGGAGATGGAGACATTTTGAACCTGAACAACAATGAATCAGATTCCAAAACTCAGTTCACAAAAATGCAAGCTCTAACATCTTTTGGTTCACGGGTTTAAAGATGCATTGTCTGCCTCATAACAAATGATGCAGTAAGTATTTGTTCAGGATGATGCCAATAACACACAGCAGGCTAAGGGAAATCTCTTTAGTTAAGTGGTGTTCTGGAAAGTAGATATCTGCATGAAGAAAACTGAATTTGAAGGAAGAGTCAAAGGACTACTATTCTTTAATCAGTAAAAACTTGAAGCGGTTCTAATTCTCCTCATAGACTTGATATAATTGTAACAAATACCCACAAGTCTTCATTCAACTGTGAACAAGGGGGAAAATGTCTTTAGTCGTGGAGTGTGCAGTGACTACACCAAGTATCTATCTAACAAACTGGATTAGCTACAAGCTGAGAGTGGACTCAGAACTGCCCCACTAATCTTTCTCAATATACTAATTAAGGAGCAGAAATTGTAATAATCCTTTAAACATTTGGGTACCCTGTTCTAAATCAACTAGATTTGGACTTTTTTTTCTGGAAAGCCAAAGAAAACATTTGAGAAGTTTAAGCAATATACATAAAAATATTTTAATTATCATGAAGAAAGATCATATGTGACTTGTAGGTGCAGAATGAAGATTCTTTTATATTTATTCTTTAATGATAAGTTATAGTCTGTATAGTGTACTTTGTTCATTTTAATACCCCATTATTCATTCTTATCCTTTTACCCCTGAACCCTACTACTTTCATGGCTTGTTTGGTGACCTATTGTGAGTACTGAGTATGAGTGAGGAGTTACTTCATTCTGACTGCAGAGCAGCTTAGACAAACTTTTTGACATTATTATTATTATTACTATTATTTTTATCATTATCATTATTGTTTTATATAAAACCTGAGTATTTGGAAACATACAATGTTTCCTTTTTAATTCACTCATTGAAAGTGTTTTTAACTAGCACTTTCTTGAATTACAATTCTCCAGGCTCTACTTGTACTCTTTTGTAGGGTGCTTCTTGTCTGTCACAGATGAGCTGCACTGTTGTGTGACAGGAGAGATTCCTTCTGACCTTACCTTTCATCTTTAAAAGTCATTTATTGAGAATACTTATGCATTTTTGTACTTATCTAAGTCATCCCAGATTTTAACTGTCTTTTGTTTACATATTATGATTTAATTAAATTGATAGAAAATTCAAATTTAATTCTAGAAAAATAACTTTATATGTAACTAATATATACATTTGATCTCCAATACATTTACACATA
Organism: Peromyscus maniculatus bairdii; assembly: GCF_049852395.1. Classification (NCBI taxonomy): domain Eukaryota; kingdom Metazoa; phylum Chordata; class Mammalia; order Rodentia; family Cricetidae; genus Peromyscus; species Peromyscus maniculatus. The sequence goes on from NC_134871.1 coordinate 34,992,039, forward strand.
TATACACACATATTATCAATTATGATCAATGAATATTAACCAAAGTTTATTCATCATACCCTGCATATTATAAACCTTCCTCCATTATTAAATAGGAATCTAAACTCTAGTTTTATGGCTGCATAAGATATCATTGTAAAAACTACAATACATTAAGCTAATCAGCATTAACTCAGTCTTTCTAATGATAGGTTATCCAAACCAAAGTGATCATCTCAGAACACACATACATATGAGCAACACTAGGTGGATTCAACAGGTTTGTGTGTGTGTGTGTGTGTGTGTGTGTGTGTGTGTGTGTGTATGTGTTTGTTACACACATATATAATATATATAGCAATATATATTTATACTGTGTATATATAATATGTAAAATCATATGTATATTATATGTAAATATATATAAATATTGTTACATGTATATGTAACAGTAATAAAGAACAAAAGGTGATGAAGTTGAAAGGGAATTGGAGGACACAGGAAGAGGTGGAGGTGACAGAGGGAGAAGAAGTAGAAATGATATAAATACAGCTCACATGAATGAAATTCCCAATGAAAAAAATAAACCTTAAAATTTAATTTCTATTGAGTGGAATGAAACTTCTTTTCTTGGGGTACATTCCTAGGAATATGAGGAGTGCTATGGTGATATTGTGTTCTCCAAAATATTGTGCACCCTAATAAACTTATCTGGGGTCAGAGAACAGAACAACCATAATATTAAACATAGAGGTTAGGTAGTGGTAGCACACACCTTTAATCCTAGCCTTCTGGAGGCAGAGATCCATTCTGATCTCTCTGAGTTTAAAGCCACACTGGAAACAGCCAGGCAGTAAACACACCTTTATCCCCAGGAAGTGAGTCTTTAGTCCCAGGAAGTGATGGCAGGAGGCAGAAAGGTATATAAGGCATGAGGACCAGGAACTAGAGCTGGTTAAGCTTTTAGGCTTTTGAGCAGCAGTTCAGCTGAGATCCATTCAGATATGAGGACACAGATGCTTCCAGTCTGAGGAAACAGGATCAGCTGAAGCATTAATGAGGTGAGGAAGCTGTGGCTTGTTCTGCTTCTCTGATCATTCAGCATTCACCCCAATATCTAGCTTCAGGTTTGTTATTATTAATAAGACATATTAAGATTCATGCTACAGAGTGCACCATGAGCATGCAACATTTAAGCCCCTCATGAGTGTTATGGTGTAGCTTGAAATAATTTGGCAGTGAATGTTCAACAGTGCCTGATGGATTATGTCTGAAATTATGCTAATATTGGCATTATCATTCTATCTTGGGAAATGATGGGGGTGTCACCTTCTCCCAGGGAATACTACAACTCGCCATGTTTGTGGATTGTAACTAATCATGTTTATTTTGAGTGCAATGTGACTGTTGAAAAACATTACAGAAATTGTACTGCAGAGGACCAGGAAGTCTGTCATGAGATTGAATCTCCTAAAAGTGTCAGAAAAGGTACATCCATGAAGTCTCAACAACATGGCTACCTAAGCACGATCTGAACAATGACAATGCCCATTAGCATACTGACATGGAGGGGAGAAATCTCACAAGGCCTCAAACCTCCACAAAGAACTACAGGTAGCTAAAGAATGCTGACAGTGAAGAGTTAGTCTTCCCCGGAGAAGAGGCTGTAGCTGGAAGTTTTCCTGTGTCCTGGCCAGCCAGTGGTCAGGACAAATCTCTCCCACTCATGTCCCCCAAGTAAATGCACAGAGGCTTATATTAATTATAACTACTCAGCCATTAGCTCAGGCTTAATAGTGACTAGTGTTTGCACTTAAATTAATCCATATTTCTTATCTATGTTTGGTCATGTGGCTTGGTACCTTTTCTCAGTTCTGCCTTGTCATCTTGCTCTCTGTGGCTGGCTGGTGACTCCTGACTCAGCCTTCCTCTTCCCAGAATTCTCTTTGCCTGCTCACCCTGCCTATATTTCCTGCCTGGCTACTGGCCTATCAGCATTTTATTTATCAACCAATCAGAGCAACACATACAGCATATAGAACAACATTCTATAGCCCTTCTCATTTTCTATCTAATCAAAAAGAAAGGTTTTAACTATAACAAAGTAAAGTTATATATAATAGAACAGTTATCAAGGAAGAATTACAGTTATAATATCTAACCTTTTGTATTTGACAAAATTAAAGAAAATACTCTATCTATCCTATATCTGTGAGTCTAAAGTTTCATAAATAATTTATCTTTTATCATAACTAAGGAAAATTATAACTGTCTAGTCTTCAACTACATCAAAGACCCCAGAAGGATATAATATTACCTAAGTAAACAGGAAGTGCTTTGTAAGCTACTTCCAAAAATCTGGAAATGACAGAGACAGTTGCCTGCCTGGTTAGTCATCCAAAGTTCCTCTGCAACATTGGGGCATACATCTTCAGTCAATAGACCTAGAGTTCTTTAGTCACTTCTCTGTGTCCTGTAGAATATTTGGCAGTCTCCTCTGTGAAGCAGGAACCTGAAAAACCATTTTGCCTAGCAAAGTTCAGTGGTCACCTTCCTATGGGTCTTGTCTGTCCAGTTCATACAACATATTATCAGCCGTCCAGGCAAGAACAGTTTCTTACCCAAATGGCTATTTTTGCCAAGAAGATAAACTCCATATGGAATGTCTTCCACACCCATCCTCCTCTTTGAAGTAATTGGTTGGACAGGAGCAGATGTGTCTCATTGTCCAGAAAAGTCTAAGTTCTTAAAACATTTTAAATGCCATATTCTGTAAGTCTTTGAAGTGTTTGAAGATTACCTACCTAATTTAAATATATTTATGTATTCCTAAAAAACTTAACATGACTATAAGTTTATCATAGATGACTAATTATTAATCTGCAATACTCAACTATACATTACAATTTTAAATGAGTTGCATAAACAAAATACTTTAAACAAGAGTAGAAATATACACATAGTTTAACAAAATTAACTTTAAATTTGTATCAATAAACTAAAATCCATAGCAATGTAAAACATTTCAAATATGTTGTCACTCTTTAAAAGTAGATTCAATAACCTACCCTTTTATCCTATCATATATATTCTCTTTTCTTCTTTACAAAGAGATTGCATTTATTATCAACCGTTTAAATAAAAACAAACATTTATAAACAATATTTTTGGAATTGTGTGTAGCTTCTCATACTACTTCCTGCTGATTGAGGGAACTGGCAATCTTTTATTTTTATTTTTTTAAGGTTTAAGGCTTCTTTTTTTGTATTTATTTTACAATACTGTTCAGTTCTACATAATAGCCACAGATTCCCTTGTTCTCTCCCTTCCTTGCCCCCTCCCCTTCCCCCCAGCCCACCCCCCATTCCCACCTCCTCCAGATCAAGGTCTCCCCCGAGGACTGGGATCGACCTGATAGACTCAGTCCAGGCAGGTCCAGTCCCCTCCTCCCAGATTGAGCCAAGCGTCCCTGCATAAGTCCCAGGTTTCAAACAGCTAACTCATGCAATGAGCCCAGGACCTGGTACCACTGCCTAGATGCCTCCCAAACAGATCAAGCCAATCGACTGTCTCACCTATTCAGAGGGCCTGATCCAGTTGGGGGCCCCTCAGCCTTTGGTTCATAGTTCATGTGTTTCCATTCATTTGGTTATTTGTCCTTGTGCTTTATCCAGCACTTGCTCAGCTATGTTCATATCAGCATTGTTTGTAATAGCCAAAACCTGGAAACAACCCAGATGCCCTTCAACTGAAGAATGGATAAATAAATTGTGGCACATATACACAATGGAATACTACTCAGCAGAGAAAACAATGACATCATGAGGTTTGCAGACAAATGGATGGATCTAGAAAAAATCATCCTGAGTGAGGTAACCCAGACTCAGAAAGACAAATATGGTATGTACTCACTCATAGGAAGATGCTAGATGTGGAACAAGGATGACTGGACTGCTACTCACATCACCAGTGAGGCTACCTGGAAAACGGGACCCCAAAAAAGACACGGAGAAATGGAAGAGATCTACATGAACAGCCTGGACATGAGTGGGAGCAATGAAGGGCAAGGGTCAAGGGAAAGAGAGCAGGAGATCCTAGCTGGATCAAGAAAAGAGAGGGAGAACAAGGAATAGAAGACCATGGTAAATTAAGACCACATGAGAAAAGGAAGAAACAAAGAGCTAAAGAGGCCCACAGAAACCCACAAAGATACCCCCACAATAGACTACTGGCAATGGTCGAGAGACAGCCAGGACTGACCTACTCTGGTGATGGGATGGCCGAACACCCTAATAGTTGTGCCATAAACCCCATCCAAGGACTGAGGAATCTGGATGCAGACATCCACGGCTAGGCCCCTGGTAGAGCACTGGGCGTCTAATTAGTGAGGAAGAGGAGGGTTTATATGAGCGAGAATTGGGAACTGGCAATCTTATGTGGATCCTGAGAAAATTAAGAATTATGGTCAAGTCCTGACTGGAATAGTCTGTGTTGCTGTATTCTCTGAGCCAGTTGCCTTGAAGCTGTTCTGGATGTTAGATCATCTGGAGACCTCTCAGGGGATCTTCCTTGATCAAACCTTATTAGCCTGGAAGCAACCTACAGGTACTCATCTTCTGTGGAAACAAAAGCAGAACCTTTTTTCCAAAGCAACGTATCCTTAGACATAAATTTTGAAATTGAGATACCTTTAAAATATTCATATTGATTTAACTCAGCAGCCTTTACAATCAAATGTCTCTCTGCAGTTAAAAATCCCAAAGACAACACAATCCAGATTCTCTGTGTAATATCCTTCTTTACATGGCTTATTTTTTATATTACCTTTACTGTCTTTTTTAAAGAATTTTAAAAAACTATTTCTTTATATAACTGTCTATATTCATTTTCTTCTCTTTCCCAAGTCTATGTACATTTTTACGCACATTGTAAACTGTTTAGGGTTTATTTCATCTGAATCTGTCTTATTGTAAATCTATTACATTAAACTTCAGTATAACTAGGACTGCAATGGCAGCTTTGGCTGCTGGCTCTGCCCACCTCAGCTTCCTAACATGGAAGAGCTAAGTTTACCACCAGCTCTGGGGGAATCATGCTTACTGCTGACTCTGGGAAGCAGTGTATCCACGCCCCCATCCAGCAGCGTGTAACCCAAAAACCTTTTCTTTTTTTCTTTTCTTTTGTTTTTGTTTTGTTTTGTTTTTGTCTGTACTAGCAAAAGCTATATGTTGCAATCAAGCCCATATGCTGTGAACCCACCATACCATAGCTCAAGTCCACATGCCATGGAGTCTCTGTACCTTGGCATCTCTATATCTTGATCCACATGAGACATGAGTAGAAAGTTGTTTTTGTCTCCATTATTGTATGTTTAGAAGCCCCTTTTAAACTCTTTTAGGCCTTTTGGAAATTTGAGAGCCCCATGTTGATACGCCAAATGTAGCTGGAAGTTTTCCTGTGTCCTGACACCAGTGGTTGGGACAAATCTCTCCCACTCACATCCCCCAAGTAAACAGACAGAGGCTTATATTAATTATAACTGCTTGGCCATTAGCTTATGCTTAATACTGGGTGCCAATTATAGAGGAATTTCTAAATGGTCTTATTAAATAAAAAAAAAACATAGAGCCAAATATAGAGGTGAAAGCCTTAGAGAGATCAGGGAAATAGGGAAAGCCACCAGCTAACCTTACCTCAACAAGTCTTCAGCTTCCAAATGATAAGTTTTAGGCCTCCTGAAAGCTTCTCTGCCATCCCAAAAAACTGAATCAGACCAAATCAGGAAAAGCCCAAGTAAATGGGTAAAGCACTCCTGGGCGATTCCCAGGCCATGCAGAGGGGAAAAAGGGAGGAGACCAGAAAAACCATGTGTCTGTTTTCTGGGATGCCGCTTATATATCCCCTGTGGGAGTTGTCTTGAACCTCTCTGGGGCAGGAGCTATGTTTGCCTGGCTTTGAAGGGGTGGGGCTGGGGAGGAGCTGTGTGAGGTGGAGCTCCCACCCAAACACCAAATGCAAGTTACTTCCTGTCTACCCACCTCTATATTCCTTGCTATTCTGCCATCTGATTTGCTCTCTCTGTTCAGCTACACCACTTCCTCTTCCTACACAGCTCTGTCACTTCCTGTCTGTCTGTACAGATCTCCAGACCCACATTGTTAACTAGTTTTGGAATTTGAGCCACCACAGCTGGCTCAGTTTCCAGTGTGGCCTTGAACACACAGAGATCCTGCCTGCCAAGTGATAGGATTAAGGGTGTGTGCTACCGTTGCCTGACTTCTTTGTTTACTTATAATGGCTGACCTTTTCCTTTGATCTCCAGGCAAGCTTTATTTATTAAAGTACAAATAAAATATCCCCACATTTCAGCACAAATAAAGTATCACCACAAACAATTAAAGAAAAAGATGGCTTGAGTTTGAGAGAGAGAGCAAAGAGGAAGGCATGTGTGAGAGGCTACAGAGTTGAAAGGGAAAGGGAAAGTGATGTGATTGTATTTTAATTTAAAAAAATAAAAAAGAATAGTTTTTTTTTTTTAAATGTCAACTTCAAAGACCAAGATTACAGAAACCTTACTTCTTCTGTAGGTAAAATAATAAAACACAACACTACTCAAAGGACTTGAAAAAACTGGCAGGGTTGAAACATCCAAAAAGGAGCTTCAGACAGAAAACAATTAGCTTTGCTCTTCCCTCAGACAAGAGAATATTGTTGCTTCAGTTTTTCTTTTGATTCTGTTTAATTCTGTTTCATGGGCAATTATCCTATTAAGTTGGCTTCTTTGTTTTGTCGTAAGTAATTAAATGCTCAGAGCTTGAGATTTCCTGCTTCAAGAGCAAAATTTAGGACCAAAAACTTTGTTTTTCTCATAAATTTTCAGCATGTATAGAGAGCCCTTCCACAAGAACACGTGCTCAAGATTTCCCTGAGATGGGGCTCCAGAGACCCTGGGAAGGGAACTGAAGGTGTATGCTGGAGAGCTGGGAGTATATGTGAGTCTGTGTGTGAAGCCCACATAGTGGCTGCTATTCTCATTCTTTTACTCAAAATCAGCTCAAACATTTATTAAGCACTTTCCACAGAGCTAGGAATACTCAAGGGAAATGTTCTTTATTTTTAAAAATGTAAAGAAAACATTTCAGAAAATAAGCATACTATTTTAAAAAGAAAAGATGCCCAAGATTTAGGGTCAGGTAAAACTGGATTCAAATTACAGATTTTTCTATGCCCGTGTTGTTCTGGAAATGTCATAAGACCTCCTGCATCTTTAATTCTTGACCCATCTCATTACATAAAAAGTAGACTGGGAAATTATAAGACAATTGAAAGAACTAGTTGTGTGGTACATGATGTATGGTCATGATAGTTAGTGGGTTATCAGTTTACCACTGTGATGGTTTTTATTAACTGTCAGATTGACAAGCTCTAGAAAAGTCTTGGAGACAAAACTCTGGGCATGTCTGTGAGGGATTATCTAGAGTAGTTTAATTAAAATGGGAAAACTGAGCCTAAACGGAAATGGCACCATCCTATAGGATGGGGCCATGAACTTCATAAAAAGGAAAAGGTAACCTTCAGCTTCAAGTGCCCGCCAGCCGGGGAGGAAGCTGAGGGTGAGAGCCACCCAGGCCTTTGGAATTTCCCCCATGTGAGCGCCAGATATTGGTGAAATTATTAAGGCCACTCCATGTAGTTAAAAGGGAGGTTTATTTAGTGGCATAACTTACAAATGAAGGGATAGGTAGGTTGCAGGGTCTGGGAAACACGTAGCACATTCCAACGGTGTTCTCTGGAGAACTCTGCTCGGTCTACCTCCAGCATCCAGGGTCCAGGAACCAAGAGAGGTGGCGCATCTGGATCTCAGGTCTTCAGGGTCCTTTCTTGGCCCGGCCTTGTAGGCGTGACAGTTACCGAAGCCTCAATGGGGGTTGGAACTTCCAGATCAAAGCTGGAATAGCTACCCACTACAAACACACTTTGTTCTCCGTTTCCTGACTGATGATACAATGTGAAAAGCAGCCTCACACTCCTGCTACCATGCATTCTTCATCATGATGTACGATCCCTCAAACTATGAGCAGAACAAACCTTAAAGTTGCTTCGGTCAGGTGTTTTGTTGCAGCAACAAAGAAACTAGTTTAATCATGATGCACTGTGGCTTCACTATAATAGGAATATATAAATGGCCCCATCACCATGTTTTACAATATTTAGATTTTATTACCCAATGAGATTAGCCAGGGTTGCCCATATGGACTTGGATATGAAGGTATCCACTGCAACAGGGGTAACTCAGCAGTGGCTTCACCACTGAGGACAATAACCTCACCACCGGCAGTCATTGGCTGCTGTTAGCACGTCTGTATGGTACTGGACCTCATGAGCCACTCCTCCATTTGTGACTGAATCTTTAGGGGCTCGCTCTTCTGCAGACCTTACGGAGGCACTTGTAACTGCCGCAAGTTCATGAGTGCCACGGTATGTCATGCCCACAAGGCATTTCACATCCCCCTTATCACACAGTTCTTATATTATTTCTCCCCCTTACACAAAGTAAAAATATGTAAACCATGTGGGATGGATGATTTATGGGAAGAGGAGGGTATGGGGGGATGGATGTGACCATAATGTATTACATTCATACACAATTAAACAATTAAAAACAATTAAACGAAATAATTAAAAAAATAATCAATAAAAAAATTTATTCAGGCCAGGCATAGTGGCACACATATTGGGAGGCAAAGGCAGGTAGACCACTATGAGTTTCAGGCCCACCTTGTCTACATAACAAGTTTCAGGCCACCCAGGGCTAGATAGTGAGACTATCTCAAGAAACATTATTTTCCATGAACAGTTACATTATAAGAAAGCTAGAGAAAAGACAATAAGCAAGCTAATGCATCCATAAGTGAGAAGGTATGCCTGTCCCCTGTGTTACAAATCCTATTTTGCCAGTAGTTTGATATAATCTCCTGGGTTCTAAATAAGGATGGCTATGATTTTGATTTTGTGGCCAGTTGAGGCTTAATGTAAGCCAAACTTTTTTAGAAATCTTTTCCCATGTTCGTGCCCAGGATGCTGAGACAATCTCAGAGCTGTAAGAGATAAAAAGAGATAAAGCGAGTTTGTACATCTCATTTTTGTTCTAATTTAGGTCTCACCTGATGGAACAGCAGAGCTCCTCACATTGGTCAGGGCAGCCACTGTTCTTCAGGCCCAGATCCAAATGCTAATCTTTTGTAAAAAAAAAAAAAAAAAAAAAAAAAAATAAGTTCATAGCACAATGGGACTTGGTGTTTCACTGTCTATCTAGGCATCTCTTAGCCTCACATGGTCATGTCACAGGTCACGCTGGAGGAGTTGACTGCATATCAGGACACTTGAACACACATTTGAGACCTTCAATGTCTTTCCTTCTGGGCTGATGCCCCTCCACAGGCACCTAAAACATAGTTGTCTGTAAATTTCTGTATCTATCACCTTGTGTTCCGTCCTGTAGATACCGATTGGCTGCAAAGTGGCTCATCTAATTATTCCTTGTGGGGTTCCTTTGGATTCTCTCTTTTTTTCTATATAAGGCAACAATTTTTTTTTTCTGAAATTCTATTTGAACTTGTCACTTTAATAATTTGTCAATTTTACTTCTACTCATTTAATTCCCCATAGGCTTAAATTGTTATTCCATGATGGAATGGTGCTGTGATGCCAGTAACTGAAGAGGAAGCTAGGACCCTGACAGCTGTAGCTCAGTCCTCTGAGTCAGACAGCGATGAAAGCAGCTGCAGAGCAGAGACCCAAAGGCAGGTGTCCTGGGTGAGCTGGCGTGGTGGATTGAAGGGGAAACGTTCCCACGGGCATAGACATTTGAACACTTGGTCCCTTGTGAGTGGCACTGTTTGGGAAGGTGTTGTGGCATTGCCGGAGGAAGTACATAACTGAGGGTAGGCTTTGAGAGTTCTTAACTTTACCCACAGGCAATTTTCTCTCTCCTCCGTGTTTTCAGTGGAAGATGAGAACTTCGGTCAGCTTCCTGCTTCTGTTGCCGTGCCTTCCCGCCATGATGGGCTTTTATCCCTCTAGAACCATGAGCTCAAATAAACCCTTCCTTCCAGAAGTTGTTTTGGCTGCCATGTTTTTCCACAGAAATGGAGGAGTGACTACTAAGGCCAATTTCCTTGCTATACTGCATCCTCTTTCCACGCCTCTAAAGTAAATACAGTTACCTTGGTAGAGAACCAGTCGGAAGAAGCAGAATTATTCCACCCTGTCTGTTCACGTTGAGAACTGCATTTCCAGGCATTTCAGAGGGTTCGTGTTCAATATTTTTAAGGTGAGAAAAAAAATCACAAGCGTCTACAAGAAAAGCACCTCTTTCCTTGGAACTGAATGTATAATTGAGATTTCACACTTCAGCATTATTCAAGCTTAATCTTTACTGAACTTAGTGAAATATCATCTCGATCAGGATAACTTCCCATATTATTATACGACTTCCCCACCATAATTGGATTCCTTGGGCACCACAGGAGTCCTAATTGCTAAGGCAGAGCAATTTTGCAATCATCAGGCTGTGTTGCCCATGCTGAAAGCCTTGCAGGAGGTTTTACAGAAAGGACTCCTTTCAATTGTGGGTGAATCTCAAAAACTAACATAATACATTACTTTTCCTCTTATGATTTTCAGAAGGCCTGACTGAGAAATCCATTCAATTTTCAGCCATCATCCTTCTCAATGTTATCATAATGTAACATATTAGATATACATTAAATGAAATAAACACTGAGCATTTGAAAAGTAAAACGGATTTGAAATTTTAAAAATGTGAGATAGCACACATCTATGAACTGAAATTCTGTTGTGGTATATTTTCTCTTCTTGAGGGTTCACTCACATAAACATTGGTTCATGACATGGTCAGTAGAGTGTGGGTCTCCATAAGGCCCTAATATTTAAACTTAATCTGCTTGGATTTCAGCTTGGTGTAAATTAAAGATAACTGGCCTCATTGCCACACCCCCTGAGGGTCCTGGTACTATTTTGCCTCTGCTACTTGATTTTCTTGATTATGTCAGTTTGTTTTTCTTTCCTTTAGCACCTTCATCCACAGTAAATGAAGACTAAACATGTGGTGTGCTACCTGGAGTTCTGCGTAGTGCAAATAATGTCAGATACAGGAGCATGCTTCTTAAACTAAAATCCCTTATAAATGCAGATGTTCATCAGAGAAAATATATCCAGAACAGATGGCATTTGTGATGCCAAGCTAGAATCTTCATTCATTTCATTCATTTCCTTTATTTCTTACAGTGGCTGACAGACTAGGAACTATTAGTGTTAAAGTACAGAAATGAGAAAGCAAAGAACAGAGAGGGAAAGCAGTTTATCCCAAATCCCACAGGTGGTTAGTGGCCAATGTGAATGGAGAGCTCATCAACTTAGCTGCTCTGTTACATGGATTCAGAAGAGGACTTTGGCCCTCAGAAGGAATGTGTGAGGCCAAAGCTGAAGGAATGTACATGCTGTGGTGGGTAGAACTGAATCCTTTCCAAGATACATTTGCTGGAGTTGTTTCTCGGGATGTGCTATATCATGATAGGGTCATCACAGATGTAATTATTTATAATGAGGTCATGCCATAGCAGTATGTACTGCTAATCAATATGACATGTATCTTCATAAAAATGAGGAATCTGGAGTCATACAATGCACAGAGAATGCTCTGTGGAAATTGGAGTTGTATTGGACAGCCACGGAATTAGCAGAAGCAAAAAGGGAGACTTAACACAATTTCTTCTTCTTCCTGCAAGAATCATGGTTTGCAATTTGTAGTTTCAGAAGGGAATAGTCAGCATCAAGAGCCATATAAAATATCAGCTAATATGGAGGACTCTTGCCAGTCTGTGTGATCTGAAAGAAGCTACTTTGCTTGTGTTGAATAATTTAAGTGTTGTTAAGCTTGCTCGTTTTGTGACTCTTTGTTTGGCAACTCAAGCATGCTAACATATAGCTATGTATGATTCATGAAGGAAGTAACTCTCTCTAGTTTATCATTTCAGATACTCAAAACCAACAGAAGAAATGCCCCTTGTAAGGTTTCATAGGAATGATTGTGGATCAGCTCAAGGTGATCGGAGTCGATTATCCTCCAGGGACATTACATTTCACCCTCCCTGGATCACTTGTGGAAGAGGAATGTGGGATCATTTATGAAACTAGAAATGAAGGCCCCAGTTCTGTACACTATTTCTTGACTTCCATGGCATAAGGGCTTAGTTTCCTTCTTGCCTTCATGGTGACCTCATCTCAGCTCATCTCTATAATACAGGAGAACCTGAAAATGATGTTGAGTTCTCGGTTTATGTACCTGTCCTGAGACCTTGTCCATTTGTATGGCTTATATGGCCTTCTATGATGCCCCTTTTAGAAATAACAGTAGTGGAAAAATTCTTTAAAATACTCATTGTTTTACAGTCTAGAAAAGGTACCTTGAAGATGAATGTCTTGTCTAATCTGTGCCCCAGTTTCCTTACTTGTAAATAAAGACAAAAATGGTGATGTTTTTACAAATTTGGAGAAGTTATTTTTTCCTTTGTGTGTCTACAATGTGTGTGTGTGTGTGTGTGTGTGTGTGTGTGTGTGTGTGTGTGTATCTGGGTGCACATACGTGCATATATAGAGGCCAGAGACTCACATTTGGAGTTTTTTTTATTTGATGTATCTCATTTTATGTTCTGGAAATAAGCAGGGTAATGCTACCCAAGTCCATGAATGAATTCCTATGTCTCCATTCAATACTTGAGAGACCTGTTCAGAGGTCAGATGATATGAGAAGTTTGGCAGAATCCTCACAGACCTGATGACTCTAAACCTAGAAGTGCTTCCCTTAGAAGATACTGCCATCATTTCACATGCCATGGCATAAATTATGTGAGGTGGTCCCAGACATCATGTCATAAATGTCCTCTGAATAAGAAAAGACAAAGGGTGCCCCTAGCCCCAGAAGGCATTCCTTGGAAACCACAGGCCACTCCAGCCAGAGAATCAAGTAGGTTGACTACAGATATTTAACTGCCTCAGTTCCTCCAAGTCCAATCCCCCGTGTGTTCTGAGGATCTCATGCTGTTATTGAGCACAGCTCTGATTGTAGCCTTCATGGACACCATATCCCTCATAATCTATGGGTTGTATGAGAACTTTGAAGGGGTTTCTAACCCCTCGCTGGGTACTGGTACTGGTACTTACAATAATAGTGATTGACTTTTTCCAAGCATTGCTGCTGGAGCAGATTAATGATGCAACCACCACCCTTAGAAAGAATTTAGACATGTAGATTGTTAGTAAGGTTAGGGTAAGATGCTTTTGCTAATGGTTTTGAGGTAGAAAATCTTGGGGAACAATTTAAAGTTTATAAAGACACATTTTTAATTGTTGAATAAAAAACCTTGAGGTCGGGAAACAGTAACAGCAGCAGCCTGGCTATTGCCAGTTGATGTACCTTTCTTGCTAGGATGGGTTAGTGGCCAAAGGTGATGAGTACCCATTTCTGCCCTCAGCTTCCTGTTACAAAAAACTGTTGAGTGGGTTTGCACCCTGAGGATTTAAAGTAGAGCTGACTGTTTTTTCATATATAGAAGTTTATATTTATGATTCTTTTAATATTTTTATAAGATTATCTTTTGAGATAAATAATAAAGTGATTGATCCTTTCTTTGTAACTGTAAAATGCAGCCTGCCAGCAAAAGAACTAACCAAGAAAATTTCCTTCTTCGCTTATGCTAATTTATAACAAGTTGCTTGGTTATAAATGTATGTAGGTTCCTGGGACAACTTGTTTTTCACCTGTAATACATAAAATGTTTAATCATGTTAGATATATGGAAAAACATGTTATTTTTTACTTGTATTCATTGTAATCATTCACTTCAAAAACAAAATGTAACCACATTGTAATTTTTATCCCACTTAAAAGATTTTGCCCTGGTATATAATCTATAAGGGAAAAAATAAAGACAGGAGAGAAGTAAAACACCAGGAAAGATGTAGAAAGAAAGTTAGAAGGGAGACATCAAGAGAGACAGAAGGGAAACATCAGGGTAAAAGAACAGAACAGAAAAAGAATAGAGTAGAGCAGCCACAAAAAGAATAAAATGAAGAATTAACCTTTGGCCTTAGAAAAGTCCTCATGTGTCTGTTTCTCTGTCCAGTAGTTTCCGTGCTCTGCATCTCCTCTTCAGTTTTTCTGAAGGCTTGCCATTCATCAGCACCCTAGAAGACCCTGACATGTTGGAGGTGTGTGTGTGTGTGTGTGTGTGTGTGTGTGTGTGTGTGTGTGTGTGTGTGTGTGTGTGTGTGTGTGTACACCTTTTTTGCTGGCCCCAGAGAATTAAGTTCTACTTCCTCAGATAGAAAAGTCAAATTGAGTGATTAGTTTATTGACTCCATGGATCTCCCTCAATCTCTGAGTTGTTGACGGCTGTTCCTCCCAGCAGCTATATCACAAGATGGAATCCATACTTGACACTGCTTGGGTGACCAAGAAACCAAGACTAGACATCTCAAGGACCCAGAGTAAACCAAACGCTCTTCTAAAATTTAAGCAATAGAGGAATAAAATGACTCCTAATGACATTATGCTCTAATCATAGGTCAGTGCCTTGATCAGCAATCATCAAAGAAGCTTCATCCTGCAGCAAATGAGAACAAATCCAGAGATCTAAAATCAGACATTGGGCAGAGTAAGAGAACACAGAACACTCATCCCTAAATGGGATGTCTCCATTTAATCCCTCCCATCAGGGTTCAGGGAACCCTGGGAAAGAGGAGGTGGAAAGAATATAAGAGCCAGAGAGGATGGAGGACACCAAGAAAATAAGGCCTTTAAATCAATATGGTAAAAGTACATATGAGCTCACGGAGACTGAGGCAACATGCACAGGGCCTGCACATGTCTGTACCAGGTCTTCTGCATATATATATACACAGATATATTATGACTTCCAGCTTAGTGTTTTTGTGGGATTCCTGAATGTGTGGACAAGTGGGTCTCTGTTTCTTGTGCTTTCTCTTGGGGTCATTTCCCTCTGCTTGTTTGTTTGTCCAATTCTGATGTGTTATTGTTTTTTCCTGTTGTATTTTATTTCATTTCATTAGCCCTTAATAGCCTGTTTGTTTTCTAATGAGAGAAAGAAAAGGAGTGGATCCAGATAGGAGTAGAGATGAGAAGAAGCTGGCTGGATGAGAGGGAAGGGAAATCATAATCAAGATATATTATATGATAAAAAAAATATTTTCAAGAAAAGGAAAAACAATCAAAAAAGGAAAAGACAAAAGTAACTAACCAGTGTGACAAAAAATATTTTAAGATGTTTCTAAAGATTCCTTTTTTTTTCTTTTTCAAGACAGGGTTTCTCTGTGTAGTTTTGATGCCTGTCCTGGATCTCACTCTGTAGACCAGGCTAGCCTCGAACTCACAGAGATCCACCTGCCTCTGCCTCCCAAGTGCTGGGATTAAAGGTGTGTGCCATCACTGCCCGGCTTCCTAAGATTCTTAGTCCACTGGTGTGCATACACCAAGATGAATTAAAATCTTATTATAGGTTGGCCTAAGATAAGAAGATAGTTAGTTATCCTATATTTTAGATGGTTTCTATATAGCTTTTTCTCATCTCCTAAGTTTTTTTTTAACTTGTTCCCATCCCTTTCTCTGCACCCAAATTTGTTGAAAAGAAAAGAAAAGAAAATATCTTGTATGGATAGATAACATAGCTTCAAGAAGACAGGTTTTTAAACTTAAATCCAGTGTCATATGTAGGATACCTTGTTATGAATTTTTAGTTACAAAAACCCCAGAAGCTTCTAAAACAATATGGGCTATTGGCATTGTTCTTAGTTGCCTTCCATAACTAAGTGATAATGTCCTATTGCTGAAGACACCACACACTTTAGTTGCATAACATAGAGCCATCAAGATGGAACTGAGTTGAAAGCTTCCTGCCTTCCAGTTAGATAATATACTGCTGGAAGGTGTCATGAAAGGTCCTGTGGGAGAAAAACCATCAAGGACGTTACCCAGTAGACAGGGCTTTATTCTACAAAACTGACCTGTTAGGCAATATGTGTCCACTGGTGCTATAGTGCCATTATTGTGGGGGTAACCAACTTCTTTCTGACTGGATTTGAGACCTATTTCACAAGAAGGAATTCATGTCCAGGACTGTAAATCTAGTCAAAAGCTAATGGCTGGATAGGTCATAGGCCCTAGGGAATCTTTCTACTGTTGTTTTTGCTAAATAGGCATGTTATGAAGATGGCTTCCAAATGTTTATTCTTATACTTATGAATTAATGCTACTTTCAGCCTCGGTCAGGGGAGATTCCTTCTGCAGTGACAGATGGTTAATACAGAGACGTATAACTGGTCAACTTGCTGGGAATCAGTGATTAGCGACTGCTTAGCCCTTTATTCATGACATCCCTGTCACTTCATCCAAGGTTCAAAGAATAAGACAGAAGAGGGGGAATGTACGAGCCAGAGGATGAGGAGTCATGTGGTAAAAGGCTGGCTCCTGGTTATGACACAGACATTGCCCTCATGAACTTGCAGCAGCTGTGGTTACCTACCTAGGACTGGGTCTTTGAGTATTCCATCCCTGTTAAGGTCAAGCCTTGTGAGGTCCTATCCCTCCCCATTGACAAATTGGCTGTTAATGACTACCAGGTGAGGGGAATTCATTTTTTCAGATATAGATATATCTGAAACCACCCAACCATGCTCCTACAAGTAACATTAAATAACCCTAGTTAACACACACACACACACACACACACACACACACACACACACACACTGTGGGGTGGTCTGTATGTCAAATGTGTTGCTCTGATTGGTTAATAAATAAAACACTGATTGGTCAGTAGCCAGGCAGGAAGGAAGTATAGGTGGGAGAAGCAGCGATGAGAATTCTGGGAAGTGGGAGGCTGAGGCAGAGAGACACTGCTAGCTGCCACCATGACAAGGGAGATGTAAGGTACTGGTAAGCCACAAACCACATGGCAAAGTATAGATTTATATTAATTTAAGCTACAAAAACAGTTAGCAAGAAGCCTGCCACAGCCATACAATTTGTAAGCAATATAAGTCTCTGTGTATTTACTTGGTTGGGTCTGAGAGGCTGTGGGACTGGCAGGTAAGAGAGATTTGTCCTGTCTGTGGGCCAGGCAGGAAAACTCTAGCTACACACACACACACACACACACACACACACACACACACACACACACACACACCATGAAAGTAGGAGTCAAATTCTCTGGGAAGGAAAAGGAGTTTAGTGTGAATAGGTGGGATAAGGGAGGGTTATTAGGGAAGTATATGATCAAAACACACCATAAACATGAACAGTGTCATTAAGTAATCATAAAACACTGAACAAAATAAAACCAGCTGAGAATGATCATCTAAACTGGCCTGATCTAATTTCTGGAGGCCTTTAAATCTCAGTTAAGAGATCTGAGATCAAATAAGAAATTTGAAGCGTGAGAAAGATTCTGCCTGCCACTGCCAGTTTGAAGGCAGTTTTATCACATCAAGGAATGCATGAGGCCTCTGGTTATACAAAGTAGTCCCCAGGTGACAGACAATATGGAAATTATTATTTGAGTCCAACACACCCAAGTTACTGAATTATTCCAGCAAAAGTGTAGCTCTGAAGCACATTTTTCCACAAGTGTCCTCATCTGAGAACTCAGTCTGCTAATATTTTGATATCACCTGTTGACACCCTGACAAGAGGAACCAGATAGTCCACGATGGACTTCTGAAGTGCAAATCTGAGAACTAATAACTAGGCATCCTTTGAATCACTTGTTCTGCATTGATTTATCATGTAGTAGCAGAAAACTAATACAACCAGGCAAGTTCTTTCTTTTCCTATTCCCATCTTTCTTCATTTTTCCCTCATTTCTAACATATTATTCTATAGTTATCACATGAAGAAAAGAATGAATCAGGTGTGACCTTTATCTTCCAGTATTTCTCCTTTAGTATGAAAATAAGAATAGACAAAACTAATCATCATAACTTATTCTGAGTAGTAAGGACAGCGTGGATAAAATATGGCAAGCATATATGGAAAGAATCAGGCATTGGCTTGAGCATAAAGAATGCAAACATCTGAGGCATTGCCATTTCAAAGCAATAAGCAAGGTGAGCCAGGTCAAGCAAGAAATCAATTGCTGCCATATCTATTCAGTGATCTCAGTTTATGATAAACTACAGTAGAGAAGAGGTCAAATGCTCAAATCTTACTATCGATATCACTGGACTTCAAAAACAAGTGTATCACTCAAAGTCTTAAATGAGACAAAATCTGAGAACATTTTCAAATGGCTATGTTTTCAAATGATAAATCATCAAACCAATTGAGAATCTGAGAAATCTTTCTCAGAAAAGAAGTTGGGTCACAGCTAAACATTTGGCAGATCTTGGAGAATCCTGTTGAAGAGGAAGAAGGAAGGATTATGGGAGGCAGAGAGGCCAAGGACACCACAAGACAACCCACAGAATCAACTAACCTGGGCTCAGAGGGGCTCACAGAGACTGAACCACGAAGCGAAGAATTTGCATGGGACTGACCTAGGCCCTTTGTATATATGTTACAGTTGTGTACCTTGGTCTTCTTGTGGGACTCCTAACAGAGGGAGCAAAGGCTATCTCTGACTCTGTTACTTGCTTTTGGGACCCTTTCCTGCTACTGGGTTGTCTCATCCAGCCTTAACAGGAGAGGGGATGCCTAGTCTTGCTACAACTTGATATGCCATGGCTGGCTGATATACATGGGAGGCCTGCACTTTTCTGAAGAGAAAGGAGAATGCCTGGATGTGAGAGGGGAGGAGAAGCTGGGGGAAGGGACTGGGAAGAGAGGAGGCGGGGGGGGGGGGGGGGGGTTGGGGGGGAGGGAGGAAAAACTGATTGGGCTGGAGAAAATTAATTAATAAAAAAAATTGGGTCATTGGATACAAAATCCCTCAGAATCAGGGTAACTTTGAGTCCACTTATGCAAACATCTCACTCTGCAGATGAAAAGCTGCAGTTCCCATGGTACTTGTGGTGGTAGTTCTAAGTATCAAGCCAATATCAACTTACTACATATTCTGGGAATTTTTTTATATATCCTGTGAATTTAATCATGGTACTTGTAACTTTAACAAAATCTCGAAGTTGGTTGGTAGAAAAGTAGGTCATACTTCCTGGGAGCACATCTGCTACATATTTAGAACTTAAGTCCAGTTCCTCTAGGAAGACACAGTTCCAATGTCTTCCTTCTTTCAGGTGTTGGAAAAGATATAATAGTCTATGTATTTGTCTTGCTTCTTACCTAAGTGTTAGAAAGGTTGGTTCTCAGCGGGGTGGCAGTGGTGCATGCCTTTAATCCCAGCACTCTGGAGGTAGAGCCAGACAGATTTCTGTGAGTTCAAGGCCAGCCTGGTCTACAGAGGGAGATCCAGACAGGCATCAAAACTACACAGAGAAACCCTGTCTTGAAAAACCAAAAGAAAAAGAAAAAGAAAGAAAAAGAAAGAAAGAAAGAAAGAAAGAAAGAAAGAAAGAAAGAAAGAAAGAAAGAAAGAAAGAAAGAAAGAAAGAAAGAGGAAAGAGAAAGGTTGGTTCTCAATTGCAACATATTATCACACTGCTATTTCCCAAGAGATTTTTGGAGAATATTTTCTCTGTTCCTCTCAGCTCTCTATCTGTAAATGATCATAAAGTCATCTACCCATATAGTGGTTGTGAGGGTAGAGACAATGGACCAAATCTTTGCTCAGTAAATGCTAAGTTATGTGACTGTGATTACCTCTTGGTTGAAGACCGAAGTTGGGCTGTTCTACATGACTGTCACCAGTGACTCAACATTAATCTCTGGAGAAAAGATTCCTAGAATCTTCCATTTCATGCAAATAAGTCATTTCTAGCAAGTCCTGGGTAAAGATGGGGAAAGCCTCTTTTAGAAGTAAGTATTATTCCTCAGAGCCCTTTCTTGACTCCTCAGGCTCAGACAGAGAAGAGAGGACTCCTGGCTCCCTCTTCAGGACAGAAGAGTGTGTTATGTTACTATACAGCACACCAATCGGGATGTATCCCAGTCTTGAAGAAAAGTAATGGTGAACCAACTGGAATACCTGGAAGGAGGCCTTTGCCTCTGCAGGATTTTCAGACACCTTCCGGAGGCATCAGCTCTCCTGCTGCTGCTACCCAGCAAGAAAATCATTCCAATTCAATCTGATTGGCATGTCCAAGCAGTATCTCCAACCTTGCTTCATATTTTCTCCAGTTAAAAGCTGTGTTAGCTCGAACAAGAAATTAAAGCTTGCTGTTTGTCCATCTACAAAATGGAAATAGTATTAATATCTATTTCATTAAGATAGCATTAAGATAGCCGGGCGTGGTGGCGCACGCCTTTAATCCCAGCACTCGGGAGGCAGAGGCAGGCGGATCTTTGTGAGTTCGAGGCCAGCCTGGGCTACCAAGTGAGCTCCAGGAAAGGCGCAAAGCTACACAGAGAAACCCTGTCTCGAAAAAACCAAAAAAAAAAAAAAAAAAAAAAAAAAAAAAGATAGCATTAAGATAAATTAATAGGCTGATATGTAGAACTGAATGGTATTGTAAAATAAAAAGTATAATAAAAAAGATAAATTAATAAAGTGTAGAGTGACTAGAGATGAAGATGGGAAGTAGCTTAGTGGTTAAATACACTTGCTGCTCTTCCAGAGGACCTGAGTTTGGTTCCCCACTTGCAGTGTCCCAAAACTAGCTGTAATTCCAACTCCAGTTCTGTAACTTTCCCTAAACAATGTTATCAACCACGGACTGAGTATTCAAGTATATGAGCCTACTGGGTACATTTCTTACTCACACCACCAGAATACTAGGCACAGGAGAGGCAGGAAAGAAGCAGAAAGACCTTTACTATGATAAGCGCTCGGGAATGAATAATTTTTTCCTATATGAACTGATAAACAAAGGAAAATCATGGAAGAATTAACTCTTATTAACAACTCAGTATGCAGGTAGACTTCTATGATAAAAAGGGGAGAAATTAAAACATACCACCCAATAGTCGCTCTAATTGAAAATGCTATTAAGTATCTAATTCAATGATTGGTGGACGCTTCTGTGGTACAAATATCTACCATCAATTCTTCATATCTAAAAGGGCCCACAACTTCCAAAAACAGCACTAACAATTAGAGACCAACTATCAAAACTCATGACCCAGTTTGGAACATTTGTCATGAAAAATGTAACTGTATTGGAGAATTTTTCTCCCAGGTCCTCTATTATTGACATCTTCCAGTTCTAGGAGTGTTCCCTAAGTGGATCTCAGTGTGGAGGAAGCAAATAGAGCATAGTGAGTTGCACCGGCTGGGGAGACAGAACATCTTACCTTGCCTGCTGATCTTGGGGTTTGTGGAACCTACCCTGCAGTAGAATATACCATCTTGCAGGAGGGAGGAAACTGGGTAATAGAACAATCCCAGAGATGGCTCTCCATCCCAGGCTGGCAGCTAGTCACTGAAGCAGAAAAACAGCTCCAGAAACCACACTCTGCTTGCTAGGCTCAACCCTCAGCATCTGCAGTGATTTCCAGATGGCGGGTGTGCTATTGATCACAGAGGTTGTCCAATGTTTCTTACTTTCCAGAACATGCCATCAGACTACATATTATGCTGTATAGTTTTGGGAATCCTACAAGTTTTAGAATGCATTTGTTCCCTTTATTTATAACTGCTTCTATTCCAATTTGTTACTGAATTTTGTTTTTTTCTTCTTCATTGGTTTTGTGCCAAGAAGTTATTTTGTATTTTTTTGTCTGTTTCCAAATATAGTTTTGTTTTGTTTTCTGGCAACATAATATTTTGTTATATATAAAGAATAGCACCTGAAAAATACAGTTTTTCTGGTATTTGCTGAGACATTTTGGTCTATTTTTTTTACCTTTTTTATATAAATCATTTATTATCTTTAAAAGTGAGTGCTGAATCCAAATACACAAGGGGCATTTCTGTCCGACCTGGGCTTGCTTCAAGAGTTTGAACCATAAAGTGTTCTCAGACTGAGCAGATAAATCTCACATGGACCTGTTCAGTTAGTCCACATCTACAACTTTCAATATGTGACTCTTCACCTCACTTGTCACTGTAGGTTGCCACATTTCAAAAACATGTTAATTGGTTTATTATGAGCACAGCTTTTGGGCATATCATTTGCATGATTCTATACATTTTATTTTGTTAATGTTCAGATCTTCATGTGGTAAATTAGATGTAATTTTGGCCACAGGCTTCTTCCCCCTACTCCCAAGTAGGTCAGATTATAAAGAGGAAACACAATGTAATATCTTTTTGAAATGGAGACCATTAGGAAAGGGTCACTCAGCTGGTTTCTGGGGGCTAAAGCGAAGGCTGTCGTGATAGTCGGCGCAGAAGCCCCAGGTGGATTTTGAGCTTGCTTCTATAAATGTCCTATTATACTTCTGATGTCTTCTGGGGAGTGGAGATTGCAAGTCAATTGATGGCACAGATGAAGAAGACATATTAATAGCATATGTCAAAGAACAGCCCAGACATTTATAAGGGTAGCAACTGTCAGAATGATCCAGATACAAAATTTTAGGGAAAATTAGGTTGAAAGACAGAGAATTGTGCATCCTTGGCAAGAGCTAAAGAAGCGAAGTTCTGGATTTTGTAAATCTTACTTCCCAGAGGAAGGAAACAAACACTCAAAAAATGTGAGTACCTGTATGATATGGGACACAGGAAGAAAAATGCAATGGAGAAGGAGGAAGGGAAGGAAGGAAGGAGAGAGGGGAGAGAGAAAGGTGATAAGGCCAAGTGAGAAGGGATGAGAGAGTTTGCAGTGGGGGTTGAATACAATCACAATGCATTGTATGCAAGCATTACACTGTCATCTTTTATTAAGTTAACACAACATAGAGAAAAGCAAATCTAACAGGTGACATTAGGTATCAAGACATGAAACAAAGAGTAGAGATTTACTGAAAGGGGGTAATTTATTTTAAATAAGTTGGTCAGTAAAGGCCTCTGTATAAATGTGCCATTTGAACTGAATAAAATTAGAAATCCATGACTTGGAGAGAAATTCCACACAGTGGCATGTGAATGCAGAGAAGCTCTCTGGATTAACTGTGGTTTGCTCCAAATATCCTGACAGCTGATGCAAGCCTCACCTCTGCCGATCAACCTCAGGAGCATCAGTCAAACAACACAGTGCTCTGTGGCCCTGACATGAAACTGCATTGCCCCTTTCTCCTGCCTCACACTGCTGGCTTCTTTTCCATCTTCTTCCCTGTGCATTTGCACTGGGGTAGATTCATTTCTACAAACTAACTGCAACATTTTAAGTCCTAAGAATGTTCATCCAGCCTACTTCTTATTACTGTTTTCTAGAGTCATTTTTTAACTTATGTGGAAGTTAAATCTTTTATCCTACCTTTGATTTTGAGCCCTCCTTTCTCATTCAAATATTTTGAGAATATTAAACAACAGCAAAATATTATAGCATTTGGTATAAAGGAAATGGGGTGCTATCTAGCACTAGGAGTACTAAAGATAAGATCCCAGTTAGAAGGCAAGGGACAATCTCTTACTTGTTTCTATAGCTCCTAGAGCATCTTTCAGAGGACGAGGTACCTATTTTATGCTCAATAAAATCTTGAAGCTGAATTTTAACAATAATCCTGTGATTGTTAGCAATAAATACTTAGAAGAATTTGTCATTTGATCAGAATTTACGGTACATATGAGAACTAAAATAAAACAGTTCTCTTTAAGAAATTCTCAATTACATTTCATTCCAGTTTTCCACTAGAGTTACAAAATACTAAAAGTAAACAACTTCTTAAGATGAAAAGTTCATTTTGTCTTTCAGTCTGTGGTTGGCTTAATTTTTAAATCTGTGCTTACACTTTACTTGAATGAAACAAAAACAGAGGAACATGGTCATTTTTCAAGGAAGCAAAAAGAGAAGTGGAGGGTCCAGTGAACCAGTGTGCCCATCATAGGCATTCATTTAGCGTCTTAATTTCTTTCTAGTAGTCCCTCTCTCTCAAAGGTTCTAAACCTTGCAAACAAAACCTTCACCACAGAGCCCTCAGAAGGCACCCATGATCCACACTGTCACAGATCTGCATCATGCACCAGAGGGTACACATCCCGACATTGCTTCTCTTCAACAGCCATGTTTGTGTTCTCAGGTACAGTGTGAAAACTGCTTCATAATTGCAAAGGGACATGTGAGATATTCTGCATTACAGGTTTTGCTAAAAATGCATAGGTTCATACAAAAATTACCTGCAACAATCAACCTTACAAGCTTATGATTTAGTTCATCTCTATGTAAGGAGAAAGACGAGGCCTGAGAAACCATTAGTTCATTCATGTTGGGAACCAGCTCCTTTTTGCTCATCTTTATTAGAAAAGAGATACCATTTGTATTTTGAAGATTCTCTCAGTGTTGCCTGGAGCCATATTATGTTATAGAATTTTGTAGTGTTTAGATAATTGTAAAGGTTTGTAAGTTTCTGTAAGAACTCAAACAAGAAAGCCAAGCCATAGAAATCACAGAAAAAAATAAGTCAGTGCAGTGGTAATCTTGTGTATAATCCTCCCCACGTCACATTGGCTAGCTTTGTACTGCTTATGTAAGGAACATAGGGTAGCCTCAGGCTCAATCTTCAGGTCTCAGCTTCCCAAGTGCTAGGATTACCACCATGTTCCCTAAGTTTGCCTAGCATGGGCAAGAACCTTGGTTCTCAGAATCATAAAGCTAAGTAACCAACCAGATAAACAAATAAACAAATAAATAAATAAATACAGAAAGAAAGATAACTTCAATCATGCAAGATAAATCAAGTACTAGAAATTTGCTATACATCATTGTGTTGATGGATGGCAATGCCATATTATACACTTATAAATCAATAAGGGGAAAATTTTATAATATGTGTTCTTTCTCGAGTAAAGAAATAAAAAGAATACCAGTATTGGTGTAATTTTAATGCCCAATTCAAATTTGGGATCTATAATTTAAGAATTCCTCAATTATTAAAACTCATAGTAAAACTTTCAATGCATCATTTATATGCACTACTCTTTTAGTGATTCAGCATATGATTTCATGATACTGTTTCAAAATTCAGCTAATCATTAGCTATCTACTATGGGCAATTAATATGCTGTAGCCTGAGAGTATGAAGAAAAGCTAAGATGAGGCAGGCATTTGTTAGAATGAATGAATACGATTAGCTGTGTGCTGTGGGAAGAATGAAGATATATTGTGAAAGTTTGAAGCTTGAAATTCTTAATGAGCATTAACATCTATCATTGAGCAGAAGGTATCTGGTATAGCAGGACAAAAAAATAGATAGACAGAAAAATAATTGACAAGCAACTAATCTAGGATGGTTGACTGGTCTATAATTATTACATGACATGTCCTGATCTGACTTTGAATTTGTCTCAAGTCAGGAGGGTGAGGAAGAAGCTGGCCATCTTGGAGATTTGCCACCTTATTACAAAATCATGGCCTCTCTCTCTATCTGTCTATCAGGGAGTCTGTTTAACCCCTTCTTTCTCATCCCCTCCCAGAGGTCATTCTAACTGATGTTTGGGTGTTTGGGAGCAACTCTTAGCTGCTTCAAAGTGACAATGAAGGAACAACAGCCAGCGTACCTCAGAAGAGGGTCTATCTAAGGGGCCATGATAAAATTTAACTGATGGTGATGGTCCAGAGCATAAGACAGCCATTTGCTGATGGTGTGTATCTTTGGAGCTTATCATATAAGGAGATAACATCTGCAAAACATAAAAGTTAGACTATTAGTAGTAGCACTATAATTCCTAATGAGAGCATAGTTAGAAAAGTTGCTGGGGCAGTTTTCCCCTTATTAGAGGAAGAGAACAGGCAAGAAACTCATTCATAGAATCTTTGACAGGTTTTGGCATAGGTATTAATGAGATGGATGATTTCTCTGTTGCCATTGTCTACTGTTAAGATGTACATTGTGGAGGACCCATGTCTGGTTCAAGAGTCCAAGGAGCCTTTCATCAACAAATTTAAGTTCAGAAGTCAGCCATTGAATTTATTCTACTGTAACCCTCATGGGGAACAATAATAGACAAAATTAATGAGGAAAAATGCTTTGATGTCTTGGTTAACATATAATTGTTTAATGAGGTAAGGTATGATATTGCAGACAGCTCGACTGTGTACCAGAAAAAACTATCAGAATCCTATAGAAGGCATGCTGGCATTGTCTTATCAGTAAGAGATACCTCTGTTTATGATCAGTTGCAATGTCTAGTGGAGGTGGACCATGTGGGCCAAACCTGAATGAAATCCAGGTTCCATTTGTTGAAGTCACTACTAGACCAGAATCTGTAAGTTTTGTGATAGTGTATCTGACAGCCTCCTTTAATCAGGGAACATGATTGGTCAGGACACAGGACATCATATTATACCCATGGGAAGTAATTTTCTAGAAATAGTATTATCAGGAAAAGAATCATTAGTGAGAAATAGTTACCCAAATAGCATCTCATTTGATTAACTATAATGTCTGAGACTGTTAAAGAACCATACATATTGATCATATTAATCCTGGGTTAAGAGGTCTGAGTGGACCTTCCTTGTTAGAAAGAAGAAAATGAAATTACAAGCCTGGTTCCAGGGTGAGGGAAGGGTGCCTGCAGCTTAGTGGACAGGACATACCTATCCTTTTAGGGTTTGCCTTGTTTCCTTACCTTGATGAGCTGATAAAAAGAAATCCTGAGATAAGGTCTCCAAATGATACCATCTTCAGAAGAAGTACTGGATGAACCCTTAAATGATACAGTCGATGGGTCTTGAAATGATACAGTCTAGGGGTCCTCATCTGGTTCGTTTACTCTGACAGTTAAAGAATTAAAGGCAAGAGAAATCAAGCACAACAGGTAGCAGCAGAGAAGTTTCAAGCATCGTTGACAGAATCAGCAGTTGAAGGAAGGTATTTAGTGGGGGTGAGGACACACACACATGTAGCAGACACAGAAAAAGACCCTCTGCAGAGCAGAGGGGGATTCTGGGAGATGAAAAATTCTTCCATTATATTTTGTGAAAAGAAAGTCTAAGTGTAAAACACATGAAAAGGATAGAACTGGAATGTTTAGAGGGCATAGTTTTAGCTCAAGTTAAACAACTAGAAATAGAGTAATAAATATAAGAAGGATCTGGAAAGCAACAATACACAAAACCTCAAGGGAGAGAATTTTATGCTTTCTTGAAAGACCTTAAGGATTATTTATGTAACTAGAGATAAATAGTACATGACTAAGTTGGAAGACTCGAAGTCATAAAACAGATGGTGAGTTTGATATTAATTTCATTATTTTTGTTTTTGTATATGTAAACTATTATAAATTAATTATGATTTTGAAATTGATTAAAAATATTCAAATGAATAGCCATAGTTTTCTGAACATAGAATTATGCCTGCACCAACATTTAATAGCTGTTGTATTTTTATTTTATTTATTCTTTTGTATTTAGTTGAAAATTACTGGTGTCAACTTAAAGTAGTAAGCTGAGGCTCAACATAGTTAAATCCTGCTACTAATGTGGTCTTCCCTCCTACCAAGGATCTCTTCCAGCCCATTGTTCACTAACTTGGCAGAGCCATCATAGCTCCTAGATCAACCTGACACACACGCTCAATGCAATATACTTGGAAACACAACTGTTAGCATTACTTTATT